>NW_006800202.1:446242-468044 GCF_000485575.1 Poecilia formosa | reverse complement strand
TAGGATTTGTTGCTGCGCGTTTGCGCAGTGTGAAGGAAAGAGGAGACCAGCTGCACAGGCAGGTTGGAAATGATGCAGGTGATCAATTTGTGTGATCGGCAACAAGAGACCGTGATCGGCGATCACCGATCATACACTTTTTCACGGAAATCGGCCGATTATGATCGGTGGTCGATCGATCGGCAGACCTCTACAGAAATTAAATCTTCACAAAATCTAAAACGTTTTACTTTTTCATTTTTATTTTTCATAAAACTAATTTTCTATTACTTATCTTTATTTTTGTAGTTGTTGAATACACTTAAAAAAAACTACTTAATTATTTAAATTCTTGACTTGAATTTAGGTTATAAATTATCTAAAGTTATTTTAAAGGAACATAAAGTTGATTTTATTTCCTTTATGTTGTATGGGAACTTTATTTGCAACTTTGAAACAAAACTTTGGTTTTATTTTGAAAGTATTATTAAATAAATGTAATTTCACTGCAAGGTTTTAATTCTTGAAATTAAGCAGCTAAATCTGTAATTACTGTTTATGCAAATCGCTCTCAGTAATGGTTCATCTTTTATAGAAATATGAATATTAACAATAATATTAGCACCAATTAAAATGTGTAGTTTGAGGATTTTGGCTGAAAATGCTTCAGATTTTCAGACCCTGAACCGTTTTGCAGTTAAAGTAACGAGCCGATCTGAACTGCAGGACGGCGTTAATAAACTGGGAGGTAACAGAATAAATGTATTTTTTATGAAAAACATAAAAATAACTACGATGATAAACGTTTCAAAGAGTTCACAAACATTTCTTCATGGAAGAGTAAGTGCATGAAAATAACCAGAGAATGGACAGAATAAGTTTTAAATTAACAAGTTTCTGTTGATAATTTTATTATTGTTTTTCAGATCCATGGATCTAGAAATGATTTTTCATTGGTGAAAAACTTTAGAAAAGTTTCCAGAACCTGATTCTTTCTGAGGAGCAGAAGGAAGGAAAATGAAAAGGTTTTTCTGTTGATTAAAGTTGATTCAGACAGACGATGAAGGACGCCGCCCCTCCTCATCCTCCAAGGAGGAATTAAAACAAACTCCAATACAGAAGAAAATAAGTTCACAACATCCCTCAGCTTTGTGTTTAATCAAACTTTTAAAATACAACATCACATTTTGATATTATATGAATAAAAGAAAAACAACCAATGGCAGATATGTTGTTTGTAATGTTTGAAATAAAACATAAAAATCCAAATGATTACATGAGAATGTGTCTGTATTTGAGGTTCAGATCTAAAAGCTCCTGAAAAAATGAATCTTACAAAAATAGAACAGAAAACTGAATAGTTTTTATTAATAACAGTTTTTGAGTATGTTCAGAGATTTTCTGAAAATGTTTGATTTAGTTTAAGCAAATTATCTGATTGTTAGAGGTTTTAAATGCAAATAAACTTTTAAATGAATGAAACCTTTTCCACCGTCGACCCAGAACCTGCTCTGATTGGCTGAATGAGACCGGATCCCTTAAAGCCGGTTTGGTTTCCTTGTTTTACTAAGTTTGATTTTAACAAGTGTTCACTATGGAATAATCTTTTTAGACGTGAAACATTTTCATATAGAAATGAGCTTCTATAATTTTTCCAATTTTTTTTGTTTTTCATGTTGCTTTTCTCACTTTCCCATTTTTAAAACAAATTAACATTATTTTTTCTAGAATATTTACATGTTGTCAATTTTTTAATTAAAAATCTCAACTTTTAAGCTATTTCTGCTGTATGTATTTCTTATTTTGTATTTTTTATTTCAGTTTGCCAATAAAGTCATTATTATTGTGAAGAATGCATTTGAAATGATTTCCTAATTAAAAAAATAAAGCTGTTTTTAAACATAAATACTATTTTTGATGAAATGTAGTATTTATAAACTCTTTAAATCATAAATGTAATTTATTTCTGGACCAAAAGTACAGAATATTTTCTGTTAATGTTCTCATACATGGTTTAATCTGTGTGTACTCATGTTTGAAGCAGTGCAGCCAAAGCACCAACAGGGGGCGCTAAAGATCATCGTTACCGATCAGCCACGGTCTTCTGATTAATTGATGTGTTCTTTCACTGGAGTACAAATTACAAATCTTTCTGCGCCTGATGTGACGCTTTCTCTGCTCCTGTTGCAGTGATTCAGGCTTTATTATTTATGCCTTTGAACATTGGTCAGATCCTTCAGGGTGGATGCACCCTGCGCACAAAATGAGCTGCAGGATGCAAAAATGTCCTTTCAATAATCTGGCACATGACTGACCTTTGGTGAGTAATAAGAAAGGCTCCTTGTGCAGCACTTTAACTAGGACATTTATTCTCATTAAACATTTCAACAATGACAGCGATGTCCAAACTATTTAATCTGCCTTTGATTGATCCTGTTTGTTTGCTTTACCTATCACAAGTTCAACTAGGATTGTACAAGGCGAGGAATAAAATAGAACAGAACAGAATAGAATAGAACAGAATAGAATAGTGGGGAAATTCAGGTGAGCCAGCCACATGCTGAAGGTAACTTGAAGCTTACAAATTCAAACATAGGTAAAAACATATGTATGTTTATATAATAACAGAACAATTAGAATAAGGGGTAAATTTACATAACAGCGAAAAATAAATCTGTGCAGTTATTTTAAACAGTTCACTCAGATTCAAATAAATGTGCAACGGAGTATGATCATTTGAAAAAACTAACAAGATGTGTATATTTGCAAACAGAAAACAACAACAGAACAAAATCCAAATGATTTGGGTTTTTGTCTTCTGACTGTTTCATATTCATGTTCAGGTCAACAGGCCACCATGTGCAGAGAAATGTTTGTTTATAAAGTCACTGATCTCTGAATTGGAAGTCATTCTGGCATCAAAACAATCCTGAGCTTAACGAATTGATTTGGAGCCAGGTTGACATGTTGGCAGCCATCTTGGATTTTGAACCTAGGGATGCTTATTCACCTCCAACTTTCCAAGTCAGAAATCCGACCTTAGGGAGAAATCTCACTGGAAATTCCAGTAAGGAACCTAAAAAATGTAATTTCTGAGTGAAAACTGAGATAAAATTTATGTTCAGTACTTTTGTTGAACCTTGAGAATCCCTGAAAAGAAGATCCAGTCTGACTGGCAGAAAGTAAGATCTTCGTCCCGAGAAGATTGTTCCCAAATAGTTTCCAGATCCGGCTCACTGTGGATGAATGATTTGGGTTTTTGTCTTCTGACTAAACCCAAGTCAGGGTTTTTAGGGAAACATGTAGTTACAATAATACTGTTGCCATATCTTCTGTTGCAGAGGCAGCCATTGGTTGATAACATTCAATATCCAAATATCCATGCCACACACTGAAGGAGCCCCAACCCAATACTGAGTACATAGAAAGGAACTTACTTCTCAGAAACCTGACATTTATGTTTCAAAGTATTCTTTTTTGTTGATCTTATGCAATATTCAAATTTTCTGAGACAAAGCTTTGGATTTTCATTGTCTGGAAGCCAAAATCATCAAAATTACAATAAATGAAGGTTTGCAAATTTTCAAGGAATAAATGTTTTACTTGTATGTCTGTGTTGACATGGTTAGGTACAGTGTTGCTCCCAAGATTGTTGCCTGAGTGCCAAAGTGAGGCCCAACAGATTTACTTTCACAAGTGGAGCATTACAGCTTCACTGTTTAAAGGAAAAGAAGAAATGAAGACTAAGGGAGAAAAAGGATAGAAAGAATGCAGGTCAGCACCCTTTAGGTCTGCTTCTACACCTGCAGAAAGAGAGACATCACTGAGAAACCATAGTAACAAACTACATGATGTCACTTTCCCAGAAATTGTGGCCTAAGTCATGTTTTACAAAAACATTTCCAAAAATGTTTTAGGCAAAAAAAATAAATAAATAAAAAAAACTGACTCAGGTTATTCTTTTTTTGGAAGGTGATACAAGTTACACTTAGTGGCAACAGCAGCCCAACATGGTAGAATGAATACGAAGAACTACTAAGTTCTCTTTAATGAAGATAAATAAAATATGCTTTATTTAACTATTTACTTAAATTTTGAACAGTGTAGCTGGGTTTTGCCTGCAGAAACATCTTATTTATTGATTTACTATTTGCTGGGTTGATTTTTTTTCTCCTTGGGTTGGTAATGTTAAATTTCCTAATGAATTATTTTACTTAAATCTGATCAGACTCATAATATTAATGCAAAAAATAAAATAAAATACCCTGACGTTTTATTTTGTTTTGGTGCTTTCGACGTGAATCGGGGTTTAGGTTTTTTTTTTTTTTTTTTTTTATCCAGGTTTAAATCGTAGCAGGTGAAATGCATTGTGTGACGCCATGGTGACGCCACACCGGGAGCAAACACACACCTGACTGTCAACACCATGCGGCACCTGCTGGCTCACAGGACGGACACAACAGGGTGAATACGGCGCCTAACAAGTTAAAAAATGCTTACAACTCGTCTGTGGGTGACCTTTGCCAGTTTTAGTCACGTCTGAGAGGCCATTCCTCTGGGCGCAGCGTGCTGGTTCAGCCGGACGGGGGGCTTTGCTCTTTTTAGCGGAGGTGCCGGGAACAGCTCTCCTCAGGTTCAGAAGGGTTTTTTATCCCTCCTCAGAGGGCTGCAGGCTCTCGCCGACTTGTTGTGTCAAGTGACCCGCGCTGTGAAGCAAAGTGGTGGAGGTGTGTTTACTGAGAGGGTGGCGAAGGCTGCGGTGTTGCCGCGGCGCTGCCGGTGCAGAGGACGGCTGCGCTGGGGGAAAGTGTCTGGCTCAGAGGGCAGAGATGCAGCGCTGCAGCTGTGCCTGTCCATGTCTGACTGGATGAGAGGAGGGAGCGAGGGAGCAGGAGGGAAAGACTCAGGTTCAGAAGTGTTGAAGCATAAAATCTGTCTCTCTCTCGCCCTCTTATTCTGTCTTCCTCCCCACTCTGTTGCTGGGCCAGACGCAAAGCAACAGCAATTTGTGCGATTTCACAGCTCGCCGAGTCCCTAAAACTCTGACAGCCTTGTGCTGGGGTGGTGGTGGTGGTGATGGTGGGGGGTTGGGGGGTCATGATTACGGAGGGAGAGATGAAGGGAATGTGGAAGAATGCATAGATGGATGGTTGGAGCAGAGAAGCAGATGAATGTGAGTAACAAAGGAAAGCGAAGCTGGACGACTGGAATAGCAGAGAAGACCAGAGGCTGTGGAGGTGGAGTTGATGTTTCTCCTTAAAGACAGAATCTGTTGTTTTCTTCCTTTGTTTTCAGCCAACAGCTTAAATAAGAAAAACTAATCAGAAGCAAGATACGACTGTTATGATTTATAACAAAAAGTTGAGGCCTAAAAACAATGAAAGGTTCAAAACAACATAAAGTTCGTAATATTGTCAAATGCAGGATAAAGTAGATCTATGAGATGATTGCAAAACATTTTCTGTAGGATTATTTACCAGAGCAGTACTCCTTTCATTTGGCAATTCTACAAGTAAAGGTCAGAGTGGGGTTCCTCAGGGCTCCATTCTCAGCCCATTTTATCTTAATAGCTACACGTCCCTTCATGCTCATACTATAAGGTATTACTGCTTCTCCTGCCATAACTACCATATTTTCTGGACTATAAGCCGCATGGTTCAAAGCTTAGGAAAAAAGTAGTGGCTTATAGTCCGGAAAATACGGTATATTGATGAGACATTATTATGTTTCAGTGCAGCCAGGTTACCAGATATTTACAGTGTTTAAAAATAAGGAGTAAATGTTCCAGAACCTTAACGTTTAGCTCGACTCAATGAGGCAAAGAATCAGAGGAATCCAGATCTGATCCAGGTTACAGGCCTGGATTATTGTCAATGCTTTTAAAATGATAAGGATTAATGACTGTAACTAAATTCAGTTACTGACTCTGATTTTGTGTGTTGCGTCCCATCAAGTCATGCAGTCTCATGTTTTGCAACTCCAGTTTTTAAACGTATGACCTTTTTGCCTGCAAGGCTTGCAAAACTGTCTGACTGGTCAGTACAGATTATTTCTAATCTTGATTTCTCTCACAATCTAAGGCTGCTTTCACCGAACTTCAGACTATTTGTGGAAAATCTATTTGTACATTTTTTGTAGAGCTTGTCTAAAATATTCAAAAGCAATTGCAACTGAAATATCTAGACATAAAGCAGCCAATCCAGAAGCGGCATTCATGTACCTTTCTCCTGATTAGCTGAGCAGAGATGCTAGTTCCTACTGTAGAGCTAATGTGATTTTTATTGTATCAATGCATTTTGAGGTATATTTAATGTTTGAAGTATTAAAACAGGGAGTTAAACTCATTGTCAGACTCAGTGTCACAGCAGACCTGGAAGCTCCAGACCAGCAAACGTTAACATTTCAGCTACAGGTGATCAAAATGTCCAACTTTTCTTTGTAAATCATATGAATTAGTCAGGATGTGCTCATTTCCTTCCAAACAGCTTTTTCATTTCCATTTTTTTTTTAATGAAAACAGTGACATGATGTTTTTGTAAAATTGATGGAATCAAACCATTTTTAGGTGTTTCCTGTTTTTGGGAATCGTCTGCAACAACACAAGAAGACAAAGACACAGAAAATGATGATCAGATTACCCAAACTCACACATTTGATCTTAGATCTTAAGACTTTGCTGATTAAAAATAATCTTGGATCCCTCCTGGGGAGCTCTAATCCATTCATTGTTCATCTTGTCCTGCTTCGCCTTAAATGAGGACCCAGTTGGGTGGCCATCAGATTGGATAAGATTTTTAACCCCAAAGAAGGTCACAACCTTAAAAGCCCACCGCCGTTCTCACAAGGGCCACTCAGTCATCTGCATATAAAGCATTTATTTCCCCTTTTGAGTGAAACATGTCCTTCACAATTGCTTCTACCGTTGCCTTTTGACCTTGCTTTCTATTTGCAACCACAGGGCAGCAGAGTATTTAAACTGACAGACTCATTTCCATGCTAAGGTCACTGAGGAATCTGACCACGCTTGGTGTCAGCGCACAGCTGATACGGGGCGGTCCTCTCTGGACCAGAGGGCTGACAGCCAGGCCAAGAATAAAGGAGAGAAAACTGTACAAGATAGGAGCTGAGGTAGCAGAGATATGAAGTCAAAGGGAGGCTGAGTGCTCCTGTGATAAGACACGTCACCTGAGTGCTTTGTTTTGGCTGCGAGGTCGAGGGAGAGTTCAAGAAGGGTGGCATGGGGGTGTCTGAGTGTGTGTTAGCAGCGGGTGGATGTGTGGAGGGGGATCAGGACATCTGCACAGGCTTTGAAGAGGTCAGCCACAGGACAGGAACCATTCTTAATCCCCCAGCTGGGCCTGCAGGAGAGGATTTGGACCTCTGCTCACTCTCCGCCCCCACCCACAACAGTAGCTAATTGCAGATCTCTGATCGCAGCACTTCCATGTAAAGTGCTGCGTGCTTTCCCAGGGCTTTGGAGCCCGACCAGGAAATCCCTTTTTACTGTCTACCTGCCATCATTAGTAACTTGGCTTGGGATTATCCTCATTCTCACATGTACAGGATGCATATGGATGCCTTTTATTTATAGCCAGACAGAGAAAGAGGAAATGTTTACGGTAAGAACACAGATTTTTAGGTTCTAAAATCATTTAAAACTAGTCTCAGAAAGAAAACGCACCACTGATTCCTCTACACTAGCATTTACTACAACGCCAGAGTTAAAATAGAAACGGTTCTGAATAAATCAGTGCATCCCAAAATGCTTTATATGTCCAATTATGCAAAAATCATGGAACCAAAGGGAGTGGGCTTTCATTTTCCCATGATTTTAATGATCTGCTGTAAAGTTCAGGTTCAGGTGCGTCAAGGCCATCAACTCGTTTTACAAGCTGCAGCAGGTTTGTCCTGCTGCTCTCCTGCCATCCTGACCACAGAGCTACTCAGAGGTGTCCAATCTGCATTTGTCCATTCTGTATATACAGGAGGATTCTGTTTCTGCACCTCCATTTTCAGCTTTGATGTGGGACAAGAAACACCATCAATTTAACTCAAATAAAACATCTATAACAAGAATTACTGGGCTGCATTTTCACTAAGAAACCTTAACTTTATGGCCTCCAACTGATTGGTGGAGAAGTGATTCTTATGACACTGTGGATGCAGGAAAGATATGAGTGTTATCAATAATCACTCCAATGTTGCCAACTCAGCAACTTGTCATATGTAGCAACATTTCTGATAAAAAAAAAATAAATTGGTATTGGCCAAAATTGGAATTGGTAGGTGAGTTTTTTTAAAGATCCGTAATCAGCGATCGAACAGAAAACTGCATCAGTGCAGCCAAAGTTTTAAAGGTTCTAATCTGATCAGAAACCCAGTTATTCCTCACCAGATGCCAGGTCTTGTTTGAAGAAAAGTGAGTTTCTGTAAGATCTTCTTGTCAGACATTTTTGAACCTTTCATAGAAGCAGTGATGTCATTGGAAGAAGCTGAGACGTAGAGCTCTGGGATGTTTGACTAAAATATTCCCAACAAATGGAGGGAAACTCATTTCTGTATTCAGATCAGACAAATGATAAGTAACTGTTACTTGATATCCATCACATTCCTGTGCTGAGGTTAAGTCACTGCTGAGCCAAGTTAAAGAGTAGGTGTGAAGTGGGGGACCCTCAATTATATCCAGTGGTGACTCTTAACTAATGTCAGCATTGTAAAGTGCAGCTAGCAAGACTGAAAAGTGGAAAATTTTTTTTAAAAAGTCTTAAGGAGTTAAAATCCAACATCCATGTAAAATGAGCTTATAAAAGTTCATTTTTAGAAGATGATTTTCCAACAGATTCTGCTCCTTTTTCTCCGTCCTCCATGATTTTATCAGGCCAGATGAAAAGAGGCGGCTGTCCTTGAGCACCTGCTGCAACGTTGCAGTTTGATCAGCGCCCCTCCCCACTGAGCTCTGACATTAGCATACAGGCTGACAAGGGTCAAGTGAAGGTTCCTGCACTGATCAGCCAACTGGAAAACTCACAGGTTCAGGGGTCATCCGTAAGCCGCGGCGGTGGCTGATTGGTCAGACAAATCAAATTAGCATCTGTATGTGATCCCGTATTAAACCACCACCCATGTATTTAAGCAGGTGGAAATAGATAGCTAGGTGAGATTAAAAAAAAATACAAACGGGTGATTTTTATCATTTTATCTCTTCTGCCTTCATGTACAATAATTATCTTCCTGCTGCTCTTCCCGTTTTAGGGTCAAACCAGCCTGAAACGAGGTAAAAAGTGTTGCCATTTTACCAAAATATTTCACCACATTCACCAAAATATAGTTTACAGCCCTGGCATCTCAGGGCATGAGAAAAAATCCTTAAACCAAGATTTACAGCGCTTCACAATTCCTTTTTTGTTTTCTTCATATTTGCCAGTTTAAACAAAATATGACACTGCAGTTAATAAATTGAGAGTTTGGAAGCCGGAAAGAGTAACAGAATCATTAAAAGATGCAAACCTTAATCAAGTCGGAATGACATCCATCTCACTTCAATTTTGACCAAATAGAAAACAAATTGGACAAAAACTGTCAAAACTTTGGTTCAGTTGAACCTAAAGTTTACTAGAAGTGACATCAAAATGTGCCATTTGCTGTTTTTTCCTCACAGATATAAAGAGACGTATCTGCTGCTCGTCTTTTATTGCCGCTGCTAAAACTACAGCCATATTTAGAAGTGGTGTGAAAAGAGCCAGAGGGTCTGAAGCTGATACACGTGTTAGCTTAACGCTGATGGGAAACGACTGCTTCTCTAATTACTGTTTGGTGGGAACAAAGGAACAGTGGTCAAACAAGGTAGCTGAGTATTGAATCTGTTGAGTCAAGAAAATGTTCTGGACACAATTAAATGTTCTAATTATGTTTAAATTTTCACATAAAACAGGTTCTGTCAACCAAATCTACAGCAGGACTTAGCAGCTGCTCTGACTGCCTGTCTCAATAATCTCATTTTTATCCTTTTCCCAACTGTGACCTTGCACCAACCTGCGTTTGGTAAGCAGTGATTTATCTGCCCAAATAAATTGTTGGCTCCACTGGAATGCATTTAAGGTGTGTGTGTGTGTGAGTGTGTGAGTGAGGTGGTGGTGGGGGGGAAGGGGCTCAGTAGGTCAAAAATGGCAGCTCATAAATTAAAGTAAAAACAGAAGTGAAACTGGGGACTTTTGCATCCAACAAGTTTCATAATGAAAAATTAGACGACCTTTTTTTAAATAAAGGAATAAATAAAGCAGTAAATGGTGGAAGAATCTGGAGCTGCTTAGAAAGCCGAGGTGCAGAGGACGCCATCATTAGACGCCTTACCTTGAGTCAGCTCTGGAGTTAAGATGATACATCAGTCATCCTGGCAGCGTGAGGTTAGAGGGCTCATTTAGGAAGTGAAGGCCAGAGTCCCGCTCAGCGACATCAGATCATCAAGCTTTAGTTGCGCCTCACCTGCTCCGAAAATCTCCTTTTAACATTGAAGTCTCAGGAAAGTGATACCTAATGCCTGAACATTAAGTATCAGTGAGTGCTTCAAAGAGCTGCCTCCAGTTCTGGTTAGAAACAAAGAAGTTTCTAAACACTTGGACCATAATACAATGTGAAAAACTCATGCAGAATGATTCTTTATTACCACAGTAATGCAGATATTATATTAGTTTAAACTATGAGAGATTTAATTGCAATAAACTGCTTGATTTATTTCCAAACGCCATATTTTGCTGTTCATAACCAAAAACGCAGCATATTACTGTTGGGATTTTTGAAAAAATTATTGGTTTTGAAAATGTTTTACAAATAAAAATCTGAAAAGTGTGGCATGCACATATATTTAACCCCTTTTAATCTTGTACCTCAAAATAAAATGCAGATTAAAACAATATATGAAGCTTTAAGCATCTCACAAAACATCATCTGAATATTGAGTGATTGGACCAACTGTAGACCAGAAGATTGATGGTAACTCTGGAGGAGCTGCAGAGAGAAACCAAGAAAATTGCTACATGTTGCTGAATGCTCTGCTCCGATGAGACCAAAACTAAACGTTTCGGCCATGTGGGGTGGAAAACTAAAAGCCTAAACACATCTTCAGTATCTCTGCCTGCATTGTTTCAAGTGTTTCAGACTCTGAACTGAAACACTTTCAGTTCAGAGTCTGCTCAGCAACTGCACAACTGTAACTTTTACAGTTAGGAAGAACAACAGGATCAATAAATTATTTGGCACTTTTCCCAGCTTGTATTTCACTCATTTTCAATTTTGCATGTGTTGCAAATAAGTAATACTTCTATTCCGTTCTCTTCAGCAGCCTGAGACACTTTGCAAGGGTAAGCACAAATATCCTGCATGAGGCAAGAGGCTGCACCTGCAGGCAGCATGCAGGGGCAAACTGTGCACGTCTTTTATCTCTAGCTGATTTATTTTACTGTCACTGTTTTGCTGCTGTGCCAATAAAACTTTAATCTACATTTAAAGGGCCAGTGTTAGGTGTTTTCTACATAAAGCCATTTTATGGCACAATCCAGTAATTATGTTGAATTCATTTGTTAAAGATTGCTATGTATATCAGACATGACTTTAAATAAACTTTTTACTTTAAGAAAATTAATAATTCAATTGGATGGATCTCTATCCAATTGAAATTGGGTCTCTGTCTCTTTAAAAAGCTGCTGCTCTTTTCTACACTCTGCATTCAGCATGTCAGGCTGTTTACAGATGTTCTGTGGAAAAATAGTTAAAGTAATAATCTGAGCAGACTCGCATTTCCAGCAGGTGTTTGCTAATTGCTTCTGCTGCTAGTCTGGAGGAGTTGAGCGGGGAAGGAGCAGTAGAATATTTTCTATATATTTTTCTAAAACGTATCTCCAAGGAATTCCAGCTGAGTCTGTAGACAAACTCATAAAAGAAAACAGAATTAAACTTTGGTGTATTTGTTTAGAAAATTATTTTTGTTTTAAAGACTGAAAAGTTTTAACTTCTCACAATTATTCCACACCTGAATCCATCCAACTGAAGTACAATCGTTTTTAATATTCATCCTGACTTCAAAATATTTCAAATATTTAGTACACAGTTCCTTTAAGGTTTTATTTTTAAATCTCCAGCCTGTGTTGGACTAAATGTATCTGCATTTGCATTTTAAACAGCAGAGAAGCTGTTTAAACTTTGGAAACAACACAAAAGGCAAAGTGTTTTCAGTGCGTCGGGGTTTTGGCAGGAGCAGAGCTCCAGTCCGTCTGCAGTCGGCCCTTTGTTTGGTCTAATTTGCCACCTGCAGTCGGGCCACATCAGAGGTGGCTGTTACTGGTGCCAGCACCTGATTCCCCACAGCTCCAGCCAGTCAACATCGTGCCGCTGGGAGATGTGAGAAAGCACGAGTGGTCGGAACTTGCAGCAGATGTTGTCTGATCAACATTAACAACGTCTAATCACCAATCAGCGCTGGTTCTAATGAGGCTCCGCAACAGGCAGAAGGCCTGAAGAGGAGGGTGGAATGAAAAACAGCTTTAATCATTCAGAAATAATTAGCTGTACATAAAAACTAACATGCACTCACATTTACCTTATGCAAAAATCTCACTGAACAGTATGCAGAGTCACTGTAACAGATGGAAGGAAACCAAGGGAAAGAAAATAAAGCTAATGCTCTCCATTGTTGTCTTTGGGTTGAGTCATGGGTGCAGTGACTGGTGGGGATTTGAACTGTATCTGACCCGAGGGTCAGTCTCAGTGTTTGTTTGTACTGGAATATGACTGACTTTGGTCTGATGATGCATTTGCCCTGTGGACCGTTCGCAGCGAAGGAAATCAAAAGCAGGGAGAGTGCGAGAGAGATGGAGGACCAGATGGGAGACCGAGATGGATTGGCCGGACAAACAGGCAGATGTTTATGGGCCATTATTTACAAGCTCTTTAATCTGGGCTATTTCCTCGCCCTTGGCAATGGATAGTTTGGTGGGTCATGCTGCGTGAACCCCTCCACCAGTGGTCATCCATCTCCCCCCTGTGAAGCTCAGGGAGTCTGAGAAGGACGGATGGCTGTGCAGAAGAAAAAAGGAAAAGACTGCAGTTCCTTTTTATGGATGATTGATGGTTTTCGTTAAGAACAGTCCAAGTAACATAAAAGATAATTAACAGAACGTGACTGATTTAAAGAATAAATATGATGCTTTCAGGGTGACTCTGGTGCAGCAAGGTGACCCAGATATGAAGGTGACTGCTTTCAGCTTCATATTGTGTTAAATCTGCATTTGAGACTCTTATTTTGAAGTAATGAGGTAAATATGCAATTGTAGAATTTCTCTGTTGTGTTAACAGAGTAGGCTATGAAGAACGTCATGCTGAGCTGACCCAAATACACTGAGGATGTTGGGCAACATTTACTGAATGATAAAAGAAAATGGCATAAAAATACAACGTTTAAAGCGATAGTGTGGCCCTGACTCCCTTTAAAACCAAAATACATTTGCAGTCAAGGCAAAGCAGGCTTTTCAGCAACAGGACAATTCAAAGTCCTTAAAAATATAAAACAACAAACAAGCAAGAAGCAATGCATTTTTATCAAATGGCACCAACAAAATAATAATTAAAAAAATAATCTTAAATATCAAAAAGGTTAAAACATAACTCCAGAAAGTTATGGCACCTCCATGCATTGATCTGCTCTCAGCATCGGTTTAAAGCTGGAATGAGATGATATAAATTTATACTAACAACTTATGCATAGTTCCAACATTTTGTCAATAGCTGAGTTTCTATTGAGCACAAACTTGCTCAAATTGAAATTGCGAAGATAAATTTGCTTAATGCCAATTATGATAAAACTCTGAAAAACTCTGAAAAGGTAGCTGGAGAAAGGCACCAGCACCCCTCTTGACCCCGTTAGGTAGAAAATGGATGGATGGGAATCACCGCAATTACAAAATAATGTTCTAACATTAGCAGATTATAGACAAAGATTTCTGCACATTTCTAATAGAAGCGCAGCTACTGAAACTTTAACCTCATGCTACATTAGCCAGGTGCTTCACTCAACTCGGCATGCTGGATGCTTAAAACGGAAAGTAAAACTGATGACATGATGTCCTTTCTGGTTATTATGGCACAGAGTTATGACATCATCACAAAAATAACGTGTCCAGGCTTGATCCAGCTGCACCGTTCATCTCAAAACAGATCAATCATGACACAAGCAGACATGAGAGGACATTTCCCCCTGTTTGGTCTAATATTATTATTATTTTCATATTTATTTTAACCGCATTCATGACCAGAAAGGAATCAAAGTGTCAGTAGCTTAAAATACTCTGAAAGTGACAATAAATAGATATGCTTTAAAACCCAGTTTGAGTTTTTTAAAACCTTTATGCTCTTTTGCTGGTACAACCACCTTACATTTACTTAAAGAAGAATTAAACATGCACAGTATGAACAAGTCGCACCAGAACTGGACTAATTAGAGATTCTTTAAATCACAGTGTTTGATTTCTGAAGCCTTTAATCCATTCTGGATAAACAGCGCTCTTAATTTACTGCCAGAATCTCGTCTTGTCTCATTTTCATGGAGCCAGTAATGCGCATCATCTTGTCTGGTGATTAGCATCATCAGAGCCAGATTATTAGTTCCTAATAAAGGGTGGAAAAGTTCACCAAAACAAGCAGGAAAAACAAAAGCAGGAGGAAAAACGTCCCTAGTGACAAGCAGAAAAATATTACAGGAGGCACAGGATGCACCTCGACATGACAAGATGTTTCCCCACTTGTCACCGCAATTTTCCTTTTCTCCTTGCTGTGCATACATCCAATTAGAGTCCTGTGAGTGATGCTGCGACCGTAAGGCCAGCAGCGTCTCTCCGTCTCTCCTGTCTCCTGCAGGCACACTCGCGCCTAATTTTCCCATCTGCTCGATGAATATTAGCCCAATTGAAGTCCATATCGATTCACGCTAAGGTTAAAAGCTTGTGAGACCTTGTCTTGAATATGGGTTGCCTGGCAACCACTCCATCTGACCCAGCCGTGTTGTTTGGGTTCACACTGAGCGCTCGGTGTGGGATGTGGGTGAGGCTGGAGGTGATGGGGATGGGGGTCCGGCTTGCCAGATAGCAAAACTCCAGGCCTTGATTTGGAGCTTCATCAGTGATTAAAAGCTCCCCCGTCTGCCTGACATTGTGACCTTAACCCCTGGACCCCCGCGCTCCAGGGTCACTTAACCTTGAACCCAATTACAAGATAAGGTTACTTAAGTGTGACCCTCACTGAGCTGCTCACTCAGTTAATAGGACAGGCTGCAGGAGAAAGGGCCAGCGCAGCTGATACGCCTCTAGGTTAATTCGCCGGGCTGACAAAGGTCGCAGTCAGCGGCCATAAAGAACGGGACGGCGCTTCGATTTCTCATGCAAAGTGAGACTCAGCAATACGATATCACGGCGGGAGCCAAAGAGCAGAGGCAGCAGAGCCGGCGTTCTGATAAGATGCTTTCATCTGCATCACCAGGTGTTACAGCCGAGGCCTCTGGCCTCATCTTACAGAAAATGTTCATGTCTGAAAACAGCCGATCCAGAGGAGCGAGAGCTTAAACCAACTGACTGACCAGAGGAGCAGCAGCATCAGAGCCAGAGAATTAGACAGGATCAACCTGATGAAGAAGGCTTTTCTGTTCTGGGTTTGTTTGGTTCTGTTTGGTTCTGTTCTGGTTCTGATCTGTGGAACCTCTGGAGATGATGATGATCCAAAGAAGGATTCTCCCTAAAGCGAAGAATGTGATGGGTAACTCTGACCATCTTGTTCATGAGACATTCTTGGAAAAACAGAGCATCTTCAGTCAGAAGCTTCTCCAGATTCGCTGTAATACAGACTGCTACAAGAAATCTTTCCTGCCAGCAGCCATCACCATCTATAATAACCCTCTGAAGAATCTGAATTAATATGAGTTACAGCAATATTTAATTTCCCTAAAGTATTTTTGAATTTGAACTTTTGTCTTGATTACTAAAGTAACTGTTAGCTGCAGGTAACAAGGAAGGAAATCAGATGTTTTGGGCGTATCTGACCTGCTGATCACAGATCAGAGCAAATCAAGAAAAAAAAACTCTGATTTGATGAAATACATGATCTCTCCTCACAGTTCACTTTTTTAATAAATGCTCACAACAGCACTGAAAGTGCAAAGGAATGCGTCTTCACATTTTCATCTCAGAAACTTCGTATGAGAAAAGGCGTCTCGCCTTAACTAAGCCAATAACGATGGAGTGGTTTGTTTTGTCAGTTGTCACGTCCTGGCTGTATCATGTGGTAAACTCTTACCCTGCCTCTCACCCCTTCAATCTGGCATTATCCCTGTTGGATCAGAGCCAGCGGAGTGGCTTAACAAGCTGGGCTACATCAGAGCCGACGGGCAGGGCAGCGAGGAGGTGAGGCGAAGGGTGAGCACGGCTCCGCTCACTGTGACGCTGGCAGGGTTTTGGTGAACTTCCTGCAGAGAAACGGACGTGAATTAGTTTGTTCTTTATTAAACTGCTCTTCAGAAAGAGAGTCTTTGTTGTAAAATGTGTTCGAAGAGCAAAACACGGAGGTCGGGGTGGCGCAGAGAAAAGAGCAGATGACGTATTGAATGTCATGAAATTCACAGTTAATCTGCAAATGGCGTTGCATCCATGTGGAGTTAATTCATTTATCTGGTCAATTAAAGCGATTGAACTGGATCCTCTCCATCACCTTTTGCACTCTTTATATCCTCAACAAAGCTTTACCTTCATTCACGGTTTTGTTCTTAGAAAATAGGATTTGAGCAAAGAATCTAAGGTCACACAGGAAACAGCTGCTTGGGAATTTTAAGGTTTGTTTTGTTCAAAGCAGAGTGAGGGAAGTGTTAACTTTTACAGAGTAATTCAATTTGTGCTAAATGGATAAGTGCTATCAAGTTGTTTGTAAGGGTCAGATTTCTATTCACACTCAGGGGAAACCCTGTTTTCTATTGCTGGTCCTGTTGGGGAAAATAACGCTTTAAAGGTGAAGTGAATTTTTCTCCGTTGGGTTTCAAAGCCTCCGTCCAGCTCAGGTCGGCTGCCGTTCGTGTCCCCGTCCCCAGTGGAGTCCCACCGGTCCTCAGCAGCACTTTGTTCCAGGTCAGCTTCTGCTTCGTGGGACAAAGAGAGTTTCTGATTCAATTTTTCGGAGACATAAGAGCCGTCAGGCTCATGGCGCGCTGGCGAAGCAGAGGGGTGTTGTATGTCCTCATCAAAATTCCAGTCATAAAACCAAAACAAAAGCTTTCAGGTTCATTTAAATGGTGCGGATAAATGACCCGAGAAGAACAGGATTAATGCTGAGTCAGTTCAAGCTGAACCTGATGACGACGACGCCGACCACAACGACATCTGCAAGAGTCTGCACGTTGCAATTTTACAGATTTTACTTTATTGCTGTAACAATTTATTTTCTCCTCAGATGCCTTCTCTGAATATTTCTGATTAACATTAAATGTTTCACTGCAGCAGCTGAAAACATTTCTTTGGCGGAGAAATGTTGTTTTTAACTAAATAATCATTAACACAGTCATTTAACCCCCTTAAAGCAAATATGATCCATAAGTTGATTAAGATGTGACATAAATACCATTTTTAGACTCTTCATAAGAGGAAAAACAAAAGAAAATGTCATTTAAACAGAAAAGATTCATAAGTTGTGAAATGTCTAAATTTGGCCTCATCTCCTATCAAGGCAACATTTAAAAAGTTTAAACGGCTGAATCCTGGTCTGGACGAGGATTTGAGTTTATTTTGCCTCTATGATCAGAGGAGACGATGCTAATGGAGTAAAAACATCCAAAGCTCAATGTGAGAAAACAGAAACAAAAACTGGATTCTTGGGGAAACAAGGTAAGAAAACATTTTAATGTTTCCATGGCAGTCAGGCTCTTGGTTCAGATTTTTCAGTGTAATTCCAAATTATCAGTGGAAAATCTGCATATTTACAGATTTTTTTTTAAATAGAACATATCTAAAAAAATTCTACAGAAAATCCAGCTTGAGAAACTGTTACTGCTGGATTAATGCCGAGTATAAGAGGTATAAGATACCTGACATGCTAACAATCGTTAGCATGTCATTTGGTGTCGTTTGCAATGCACCCAATCAAAGAGCTCCATTCCTCTTACTTGCTGCTGATTGGCTGTTTCTGCCAAGTTTGGAGATAAGGAAGACTGTAGATGCTACTCTCTGCTACAGTCTTGTGCAAAGACAGTTTCTGCTGTGTGTATGATTAAATGATATATGATTATATACAGTAACAATGTGCAGTTCACTGAATCAAATCAAACTGGTCCAAAAGAAGAGGATTACAAACGGGCTTGTTTTTGAGGCTGTAGTTGCTGATCCTGGCATTAAAGAGGTGATAAATAAATCTTATTGCCACTTTTGTTGTTTTTACAATAATACAACAACATATTATGATAAAGCTGTAAGTCCATATTGCTCTTCACCATCATAAGGTTTTCAGCAGGATAATGATCCAACTAAACCCAGAAATGGTTCAATCTTCTCCTGAAGCCAATTAGCTTCTAGAACATAATCCAGTGGAATATAATTTACTAAATTATCAATTATTGGTGAAAAAAAACCATCCACTCTGTATTATTTAAATTAACAAGATGAACAATCTTGAATGTAAACAAAACAAAGTAAATGTCTGTAGACGGTAAGCTGCAGACGCATCAGCGACGGAGCAGACTGGACGTTTTCAGGGAGGTTCGGTCCAACAGGACCAGACCAGGTCAGCAGCATCAGAACCAGGGATAAAAAACTCAACAATGAGGTGAAGAAGGTTGGTTCTGTTCTGGACGACTGGAGACTGAAAAATCATTACAAACAACCTTTAGCATCCTCTTCATCATCTTTAGTCAGAAGCTGCTTCAGATTTGTTGTAACGCAGACTGCTACAGGAGATCCTGCCTGCCTATGGCCACAGTTTTAAAAAATTTGGATGATGTGATTTAGAACATTACATTTGTTTCTCTTGGATTGAATTTTATGAGAAACATTTAACTGGAGCATAGAAATATCCTCCAATTTAATGTCAGATTTTCTACATTTTTCTGTGTGAGACTGTTCTGCTGTAACAACAAACCCAAATTAATTTCCAGGCTTTTTGCAAAATTTTACCAGGGGTGATAATAAAAGTCAGGCCATCTTGTTTTCGTGGCGTGAGTCTGCCAGCTGATTGTTCCGTAACGCGGGTCAAACCCAGGGCAAAAGATCAGCTGAGGGAAAGAGAGGGGAAGAATTTGAATAAAATAGAGAGCTGTATGTAAAGGCAGGAAGGGTGAACCAGAGTGTGTGAGTGTGTGTGGAGGAGGCGGGGGGAGGTATTAGAGAATCAGACTGCAGAGAGGGAGAGAATGAAGCTGCTCTAACAGTGGCCTGCTGACCGCCGGTTGAACCTCTCGCTGAACTGAAGATGAACCCTAAACTTGAGGATCACGGTCACGGATCTCCCTGGGAGCTACAAACTGTGGCAGCTAGCCACAGAATGATGCTCACTCACTCACACACACACACAATAACACACACACACCCCAGCTAACAATCTGCACACACACTCTGCCAACGTTACACAAACATAATTCCATCATCATCACTGTAGCGTAAACAAATCCACTTAAAACAATTCCACTGGTGTGAAATTCACACACACACACACCAAACACTCACCCACTCGAACACACATTGATCCTTTGAACGCGCCTGCTAACCTTCCCGCTCACCCTTTGTTTTTAGCAGACACATGCTAATCCACCGAGCTTTGAAATCATGTAGAAAAGTAACAACCTGAAGGTGTGCACGCACTCAAAACACACACACACTCACACACACACACGCGCTTCTGTGAACACAGCACAACACTCCAGTCGACATGTCGGAGGTTGTGATAGCTCTTTAAACGCCCCCCCTGTGGCACACCCGCGAGGGCACCGCTGAATGCACTCTGGGGTCATGGACAGTTCACCACAACATCTAATGTCCCGGTTCTGTCTTCTGCTCAGCAGACAGACAGACAGACAGCTGTGTGTGTGTGTGTGGGGGGGTGTGGGTGTGTGTGTGTATGTGTGTGTGTGTGTGTGGTGATGATGGTTGAGGTTAAAGCTTTAGAACCTGTTGGTCTCATTTAAATGGATCTTGCTTGTTTTAAAGCTGGTTTAACGGCCAATCCTTCAATGCGAGGTCCCGTTTAGGACCGGATAAGCCGACAAAATACCACAACAATTAAGCAGAAGATCCGTTCTGTCCTCCCAGGCTTCCACTCACATTTCTGCTATTTTCATCACCTGTGACCAAAAAAAAAAGAAAAAATCCTGAAAGATTTTACAGTTGGATTAAATCTGCTGATGAGGCTCATCATTAAAAATGCAGGAACGCCAGAGGAAAAGCAACGAGTCACAGCTCAGTGTTTGTTTGTCGCCATCTGAACATGAAAATCTCTCCTGCACCTTTAATGCCATCAAATATTCTGCTCCATGCAGCATAAGTGCAAAAATTAATAAAATATTTATTAAAAACTGCATTTAATTCATAACAGATAGCAAAAATAAAACTTCCTTTAGGGAATTAGGAGCAACCTGTTTTTATTTTCAGCTGCTGGCTGATTTATTTATACCCTACATGGTCAACGTGAGGCTGGAAAGTGGAGTCTGGTACTTTAAACAAATGGATCCTAAAAGGAAAAGGTAAGCCAGCCACCAGGCTGCAGCAAAATATATAAATAAACAGACCTTTTTTTAAAGCTTTACTGTGGGAGCAGCTTTCCTCAAACATGCGCGCTCGTTTTCAGCACCACCAACACGACTGTTGGACATTTTACACACAATCACTCCGGGGAGTTGTTCGCTCCAAGCGGCGGCCGAGCGAGCCGGGGTCAAGGGCGTCTTTCTGAGCAGAGGCTGCCGAGGCGCACTTCGCCTTCTTAGTTACGCAAACACTTTGCAGGAGCAGAGCTGCTCTGCAGGCGGAAATAATGTGCTTGGTTTAGTTAAACCTCAGAGTGCAGGCGCAGGGCAAATGGATTTGTTCAGTGACTTTCAGCAACGTGGACGTTTCACGATTTAGAGGTGAAAAAGGCACCAAGATCATACAAATTAGAGGGATTTGGAAGAAAATCTACAAAAATGTGATTCAATGGAAACCATAAAAGGTTTTCTTTTTGGAGTTTATATTCAGAGGATTGTTAATTTTTGATCAACATTTGATTTGATTTAATATAATAACATCTGCTATTTATGGCTTAGTATACAGAATATCATTTGTTTTAGTAATAATCCAAAGATTTGACCAAAGTTTAAGAAAATCTACACTTTTAAATTTGCATCATGACATTATCTGCAACCCCCCATCCAAAAAAAACCCCAAAACAAAACAAAACAAAACAAAACAAAACAAAACAAAACAAAACAAAACCAAACAAAACCAAACCAAACTGTAATAAGTTTCATGGGTTCCCAAAGAGTTTGATGATGAACTATTTTTATGTCTGAATAAAAAAATAAACTTTTGCATAATGTGTTGATTTTAGCTGAATTATACTGTATTCTTAAACTATCTAATATTTTGTTCTTAATAAATTTGCAAGAGATATGCAAGAAATTAATTAATAGTTATTAAAATAGATAAATAGGCCTGAATGTACTTAAGTAAATGTGAATAGATGTGAATGGAGAATGACTAAATATGACTTATGGTATGTTCCACATGGTTATTATTATTATTATTATTATTATTATTATTATTATTATTATTATTATTAT
>NW_006800202.1:395965-446232 GCF_000485575.1 Poecilia formosa | reverse complement strand
ATTTTAAAAATAATAATTTAATAGTTTATTTATGTATTAATTTATTGTTTTAAGGCAAACTAATAAATTCAATAAAAATAGAAAACACAACAAACTTTTGTCTAAAAACTAAAATAAAAAATTCCTATACAAACCAGAATAACTCCTTTTCTTGAGTCAGACTTTGTGTTCTGCACAATGAAAGAAAAAATATTCCTGTTATAAAATAATTTACAGATTTTGTAAGAATCGCTGTATGAAGAGTTCAGTAGTCATCAAAACACACAAACTACAAATGCTGACGTAGCAGAAAATGATTTATTTATCTTCGTCTTGTGACACAGAGTTGGTTTGACAGTGAAACATCCACTGGGAACTTTGGTTTGTGTGTGTTTGCGTGATTTATTTGCTAAAGTGGCACAAAGAAAAACGCTGACACTGACAGTTTTTTCAGGGACATTAAATTTTTTCTTTGACAGAAAGTCCAAATTTACCAGCCACAATCTAAAATACATTTTATAAATCTAAACTAAAATTATTCTAGTTTCGATTTTATGGTTTTTGACATTTAGACAGAAAGTTTCAGTCAAATTAAAAATCTGGCAGGTTTTTATGTAATGCACAGTGTTGCAGTTTGTTTGTGCTGCTATGTATAAAAATATTAAAATATTTACAGAGAAGTAGAACAAACAGTAAGCATGCTTCTTAGTTAATGTGGAAAAATGTAACATTTCTTTGTTTAGTCAATATCTGTAATTAAAAACAACAGAAATTGTGTTTTGCAAAAGCTACAAATATTTTAACTCCCCTGCAGACACGATTCAGGTTTTTGTGCTAAAAAACAAAGATTGTGGGTCAACGTGTTGCTGCTGACAGATTTTACATATTTGCAAGTTTTTGTTTTCACTTAGGATTTTGCTGCATTTGAGACTTTTTTGACTTATTTATGAAAGAAATCTGCACAACACAAGAAACATGTCAACAAATATCTATTTCTTTTGTTGCAGAAATCGCTTATCCTGGTTTTGGCAGCAACAATTTGATCTGCAGAAACAATAATGAGGATGGGACTGGCCTAATGATTTTTAATTATAATAAATCCCTTTGTGTGATATTTCTGAGACATAAATCTTTTTCAGTCAGTAACATGCATCTCTGTAAAAATGCTATGAATTCTTGCTAAATATGCAGCGGAACGCAATTTCTTACAAGGAACACATTCTATTTACTGGATTTATTTGATCAAACTTTTTCAGAAACAGTGAGCTCTTTATCTGTCTGCTAACTACGTCACTAGATTCCTGACTGGCTGGTATGAAATATCTGTGAGGTTGTTAACCGCCTTCAATGTGACATTCATTATTTATAAACTAATCAAGACATTACATAAAGAAAAAAAAAACACTCAGTAAAATCAGCCACATAAAAAAATCACATGAATATTAAATATAAAAAACATCCCCATCAGGTATACTGTTTGGATTCTGCTGCATTTAAGGAGACGGGTGTCCCAGTCCCAGTCCGACTGACTAAAGATAATTAATTCCTCATTTATGTTAGAAAACTTTGAAGCTCTCAGTTCATCAGTGTTACTCTTTCTTTGGCTCCGGTGACGTCGATGGTGCTGCAGCGTCGTCATGGTTTCTCTGGCCAGATGTTTCTTTTGTTTCAAGACTTTTTAGTAGTAAAAATAAAATCCTTTCCATTGCAGGTTAACTCATTTGAGAAAACTGGTTCAGAGTTTTAATGGTTAAAATGAGTCTACCTTTATCACCTCAAGATAAAGTTAATAAACTTGGAACTTTGCTTCACATGTCATAAATTTTACTAGCTAGTCTTCAGCTGCTCTGCCCTCTTTATTTTCTGTCGCTGTCCTGAATGTGCAGCAGCCAGTTCAGTCTCTCTGCTCTTCACAGCAACACAGAAATCAGTTTAAAAAAAACAACAACTTGGTCTGGATGCCAAAATTAAACAAATTCATAAATACTCTATCAAATAAATAAATGTCTGATTTATTTATTAAAAACAAGATAAATACAAAAAATCTAGTTTTTATTAAGATACTTACTTTGTCAATCCATTTTATTTATTTATTTAAATATGTTTTTCTCTGTTAATTTTTTTATTTGATAATGATGCTTCATTTTGTGACATTTTTATTTTGTGAAGCTACTTTATGTATTTCAGGAATTTTTATTTTTCTCATTTGTTATATTAAAAATATTATCAGGCTTTCTGTGAGAACAAACATACTGTGTTAAATAAAATCTGAAAATGCAAAACATAAACAAACACAGTATAGTAAATGTTTGCAGAATAACGTTTAGTTAAATCTTTCAACCAAGGAAGCTAACTGAGGCTAATTGTGTTTTTCTAACCTGCTATGGAGTCCAGATGTAAATTAGCTGTAATCTGGTGCATCAAATAATGACGTTGTTCCTTTCAAAATAAAGGTTAAATACTACATTACCCACTTTGTCAACATAAATAGTGTGATCTTCTGCTTCTTTAAAAATATTATTTTTGAAGGTGTCCGGACCAGCAGTGTAACGTTCAAAATCGTCTGATAGAGGAATGCATATTTAAAATAAAGTAAGAAATATTTGAACAGTAAAATAATAACCAGAGTCTAAACAGCAAGGACCAATGTACAACACAAAAATTAAGTTTATTATTTATTTATGATTATAAAATCTGACAGGAGCTGGGAGGAAGGATCTGTGATGGCGCTCCTCAGTACATGTAGGATGCAGCAGTCTGTGTGTCTGCAGTGTTCAGACACACACATGAATACCAGATCTATAAATATTTATTGAAGATGAAGATAAGCTTAAATTGTTTATTTGTTGATTTTATAAACTTATCTGTGCTTAAACTGTGAAGCAAACTCAAAAATCCCCATCACCTCATCTTCTAAACCAAAGGAAACAATAAAATTCAACCAAAAAATAATATGGATTAGTAATCTAGAAGAATAGCTTAGATTAATATAGAGTTTACGAGTCCAAGCAGAAGAAACATTTGCCAAAACAACGGCCAGACATTAATTAATGTTTTAGAGAAAATTAAATCAAGCTTTAGTTCAGAATCGTCTTTGAAGCTGCAGGTTTTGTTTCTTAAAGCGTCTTTGCCAGCAACATTTTTAACCTGATAATAAATGTTATTGAAAGGTCAGCCGTGGTGGAGTTTGAGGCGCGGCGTTAAATCCATTACTGGTAATACCAAACAGACGGATATTTGCTGCTGGTTACTGAAACGGCTGCGCCAAGTGAAAAGAGGATTTCCCATTGATTCCTTGTTGTTTCGTAACTCTGCGTTTACTCTGCTCTCCTCTAAGGTCACAGTTTGTGTCAGCCAGACATGCACAGATGATGGTGACAACTCGAGTGTGTGAGTGTGTGTGTGTTTGTCACACATGGACCACATGCTGGTGTCCAGCCCACAGGGTATTACAGAGTTCTGCCAGAACAAGTTGTGTTACTCGTGCTGTAGTACTACGCACATCGTATGTGAAAAGGTCACAGAGCGATCCCTGCAGGAATGGCCAGGAGACCCTGTGTCTCTGATAGACTGACTCCAGGTCTCTGATCCGTAAAGACAAAATGTTTTTGAAGATCGGACACAAAACAAATGGTTATAATACAATATATTGCAACTATATTTCCCAAAGATTTTCCTGTAGTCACTCAGATTTATAATGACAAATTTGCAAAGATCTTATCCTGGTGATCATTAATAGAAATCAGCATTTTCTGAACAAATCCTGCCAGACAACATAAAACAGGAAAAATGTTCTCAAAAAACACAATAAACAAAATTACCATCATCAATCAGTAGAAAAGACTTTGTGTAGCAACGATTATGAGCAAATAGAGAAAACCTATAGAAAACCTGCAGTCTACCGTTCAGTTACCAAATTTACTCCAAGAGTTCATCCAGGAATCAGAAGGTCCCAAAGAAACTCACATCAGTAACGTGACAAAGACCCAAAACAGTCATTTATGAATGAAAATGACTTTTTAAAGATTAGAAATAAGGCAACGTGCAATAACCTGAACGACAACAAAACACGAAGAAATAAAAAATAAAAGTTAAGCATTTTTGATAAAAAAAAAAAAAACTTTTTTTGGCTGAAATTTCCTCTTCCTTTTTTTCTATCTACGATGGATGCCATCCCAAAAAACTAATTACCATAGAATTATAAATCTGCATCTTGAATCTGATAAAAAATATCTTTAGCTGCTAAAGTGAGATATCGTTGCCATGTCAGATCTGAAGTCAGGCACTTTAGTCCAAATTAAATAACATCAAAAGGCCAAATTCCAGCCAGACGACCAATTTAGGATTGCTTTGAGATTAAACCTCAGTGGTAACGTTGACTTTTTGTAAAATCTGTTGTGTTTGTTTCCCATCATCATGTAAAGAACGAAGGGAATTTATTCATAAATCCAGTACTGTGTCGCTGCTCCCTCTGAGCTTTTAACTACTGGTTACTGTTTAAGGTAACACTTTATTTGAAGGGGGGTGAATAACACTGTCATGAACATGACATAACACCTGTCATGAACATGAATAAGCCTTCATGAATATTTATGACTGCTGTCATAAAGCGTCATTGGGTAAATTATGACCCTTTTAATACAAAGTTGACATTATTCAAAATGTCTTTGTTATGACAACTTGACATTAACCAGGAAATCATTACTGTTTAAACTTTACCTTTAATAACATAAAGTTACCTGATTTTTAAAGTGCAATCAGTAATACTTTTATAACAAATTTATATCAGTAATGATTTATTGGTTAATGTCATGTCATAACAAAGACATTTTGAATAATGTCAACTTTGTATTAAGTGTCATAATTTACCGAATGACACTTTGACTGTTGTCATAAATATTCATGAAGGCTTATTCATGTTCATGACAGGTGTTATGTCATGTTTATGACAGTGTCATGACAGTCTTATTCACCCCCCCTTCAAATAAAGTGTTACCCTGTTTAACTCTGTAGTTTCCAGTTTCTGCCTGCCTGGGACATTTTCCTGGCCTGAACTCTTGTTGACTGTTCGGTATAAATTGGCCCCACTGTGGGTCAGACTCTGCTCAAATCTCCTGGTAAACCCTGGTCCGTAATGTAAAGAGGATTAGTTCATCTGTAGGAAATCATGCGGCGATTTCCCAGCCAAGGGTTTTGAGCAGATCTTGCTTTAACAAAAAATCTGTGGATTGTTCAAGAGAGATTAGAGATTTTTCCTGCTTTCAAGGGGAGATTGTAGAACTGAAAAATATGTAAATATTAAAGTATGGGTGTGATTACGGAGGACTGAAGTGCGTTTGAGTTTCAGTCAGGTTTTAAACTCATCACAGCTCTGGTGAAACTAATGATTTTTATTTTTTACCTCAGACAATGAACCCGCTGTGTCTAAACTTGTTCTCAGATTTAATTTTAATACAATCAAAAACAATACTCTCTCACAGAGGCTTGAACATGATGTAAGGATCAAGGGAACAGACTGGTTTAAACCATGAGGTGGGGCAGAGTCCAGTCCCTTCGTGTTAGTGATAAACCAGGATTACAAACAGATTCTGGGCCAGAACCTGTGATCTGTTCTTTGTGCATCTGGATTTATTTATTTCAGATGAACATTAGTCCAAATAAACCCAGGGTATCCGGAACACTGCATTTAGCTCCTGCTGCCAGTGGCGGTTTCTGGGCAACCGCTGGGGCATTTTGTGGGCATTTATGGCAGGAGCCCCGCCCGTCCTGCCCCGCCGCGGGTCACAAATCAGGTCAGCGGTCAACCAAGAGTCATAATGCGGCCTATAAACCGGTTTTTAAAGTTAAAAAGTCTGTTTCACTCCCCGCTCTGGTAGTCTACACCCGTGGGTTAATTTGCCCTTCTCACTGTCTGACAGGCGGGACGCCGGTAGTAGTGGGTCAGATGTGCCCTGTGTATCGTCTTGAAGGCATGACGCCAGGTTAAGCTGTGGAGCAGATCGGTTTCCCCAACACTAGCAGAAGTCTGTGAAGTTTTGTTGTGTTTTATTCAGTGTGATCACTAATAGCAAAGAAATAAGTGTTAAGGAGAAGTATTTTGAAAAGCATGTTAATTATGCTAAGGTTAGTTATTTAAGTTAAGGTTTGCAGATTATTTTGTTTATTCCCAGAGTGAAAGTAAAACCAAGATTTAAGTGCTGAAGTCCTTAAATATTATAATTTAGTAAATTGTTAATATTGAGTACTGTCTGAGTCTACCGTAATTTACACCATATCAGTGGTCTAATTTCTTATTCAATGTTTGGTTAAAGCTCAGTTGGAGAGAATGTCAATGTGGGACAAGATACTACAGGTTTGGATGTTATGAACAGGTTTATTTGAAGACACTGGAATGTACTGACATTTAAAAGCACTCATGTTTCAGTGATTAGAGACTGAAGTATAGGAACTGGAGCTCAGGGAAATGTTTGTATAAAATAAGTCTTTGCAAAATAAAGAGATGCAAACTGGATAACACAGAGACAGATGACCATCACATCAACACCCACAACACAACCCAAAACTTTGTGGAAAGGTGGTTCACCCAGGGCGGCAAACTGGCTGGGGGCGCCTCTGACTGCTGCTTCTTTAGAATAAAGAGTAATCCATACCCTGTACTTTTTTAGGTGGGTTTTAAACATTTGAACAGCTCTGTTTCTGCTGAGGATTCTTTCTGTTCAAATTGAGCCATTTCTTTCCACTGTCGCCAAATCCTTGCTAACAAGTTGATCTAAAATTTGATGCCATCATCTGTAGGCGAATAAAACCTTTAACCTGCTGGCAGCTTGCACTGCATTTGGCTGCAACTTTATTACAACCAGGGTTGAAGACAGAAGGTGGGATGACGTTCATCCAGTCACTCAATTAGTTTTCTGAATTGTTTCCTTCCAGCAAACCTTAAATCAGCCTCAGCTGGTTTTCTTCCAGCTTTGTGGGAAACAAACATTTTCATGTCCTATTTTAAGAACAAATCTGAAGACTTTTTTTGCTTCTCCCCATAACTGCGATTGATAATATTCATGAGAGGCGTGATGAAGAATTTGTTTGTTTATTAATAGTTGCCATCTTAATCTTCCTGCAGGCTGAAACTCATGAGGAAAAGATGCTGAATCACAACCGATTTGTTCTGCAGAAGATATTTCTCACTCTGCAGTCCACACATTTTTAATCTTCTGGAGAATTAAGAAAAGCACTGGCTGTGTGGTGTACAAAACATTCTTCAGTTGAATAAACTAATTTATTCTTATTAAAATGTTAATGAGCTGCACAACCAGCCTTGGTTTGTTGCTCCAGGACAGAAGCAGCTTTTAGAGATGATAGTTAACTCCTGTATGTGAAACACAAACTGGAGATCTGTTGTATTCACAAAAAACTTAAGTCCAGAACTCCTGGGAAATCTTTATAAGTCTGTCCCCCTGTAAGCACGCCTGCTTTACATCTCACAATGCAAACAAACTCTCTGCCTGCAGGAATATCCTTCAAAAGCTACTTGCCAGAATGACAAAAACTCTTGGAGTCCTCGTAGAAGGAGCATATTTTTCTGTTTTTGCTGAGTAAATGATGGCATTAAGGAACCCCGAACACCAGATTTAGATCACTTTATTACACTACAAATCAGACAAAACAAAATAACAACAACCCTCTTCACATCAGTGCAGTACTCACAGCCTCTCTGCACGTTGAAACTGATATTCACAACTCAGCAGCTCAGGAGTCTGAGTTGCTGTGGCTGAACTGGTTACTGGGATTCGGTTTGCAGAACAGTTTCATTGCTGTGGAGGCCATTTGTAGTGATGTAGTGATGCAGTTTTACATCACTACATGATTGATGCTATATTACTGACTGGATTACAGGTCAAGATACTTTATGCTTCCCAAAAGGAAATCAAATATTGTCTTAACTCATATTAATCAGTATTCAAAGAGTTGTTATGGATAGTGATTGCTGTGGGCAGGAAGGATTTCAGTAGCAGTCAGTATCGCAATGAATCAGAAGAAGCCTCTGACTGAAGAGTGTTGCCTGACCATCATGGCATGTTAGCACCTCAGTAAAATGTCCTGGATAATCAGTTGTTAGCAACCACTGCTAATCAACCTCATTTGCTTTTGCTGCTCCTCTTTAAATCTCTAGTTGGTCTTGAGATGAGCAGAGAGATGTTGGAGTAGGGGATCCGATCCTTCCCCATCAGGATGGATGAAAGAGATGATCTGAAGTTCCTTAAAGTCTCCATTCCAGCTCCTCTGGGATTCAGGTTTGTAGTTCAGGTATTAATCTGAACTTCTGAGATGCTAAAAACTCAAATTTAGCATTTCAATAGCAGAGTCGCTTTTGAGAGTTAGTTTTTAACTCTTTTGAGAGAGCACATCTCAACAAGGTACTGTGGAAAACAGTACCTTGCTGCTATGATAATGCATTATAGTAACTGTCCAAAAGTTAAAAACTAAAAGCAAAAGTCTTCACAGCTGCACAACATCCAGAACCAGAGACTAAATCTGTCCAACAGTAGGAGTTTAAATAAAACTAGAAAACGTAGAGTCAAAAATTACAACATTTTTCTCATGAAAAGTAGAAAGTATAAGAAAATAAGTAATGGAGACTAATTTGGACTCCTCAATCTTTGCACTGTAAAAAGTTTTCCATGAATCTTCTCATCAAAGCAGCAAAAAACTCAGCAGAACCTGAGAAAGAGGAGAAACGGAGCGATGAGCAGCAAACCAGGAGATGTGCAGAGAGCGGTCGGATATGTCGGCACGGGCAGCTAAGGTCAAAATCAGAGCCCTGCATTGATTCCACATACATGGTGAGGTCAGAAAGCATCCTGGGAGCTTTGGCCCCGGGCTCTTTCCAGTCGTTTTGTTTCTCATAATCTGTGGAAAACTTGTCTGCTTTTTCCAGCTCGGTGAGCGCTCATCTCTGCAGCGATTACAATGTCCTCTTTCCTCTCTGACAGTTCGATAATGTGGACTACTGATCTAATGCTGTTTGGATTTCACAGTGCACTGAGCCCTGTGGACATTCTGTTTGTGTTGTATTAATTACAGGAACAAAGGTTAACTGAAAAACAGAATAGGCAACAGACAGTTTCACGAGGAATTTGCATAGTTTTATGCTGCAAGTTAAAGTGACTAAAAGGTTTTTCTTAACTTTACATCTCGTATAAAACCTGCTGAGAGTCCGAGGCAGCTGAAGTCCTGAACATGTTCTGTGTGAACATTAGTTGGAAACCATTTGTGATGCCCCTTCTGCATGCTACTTTCAATTGATAAATCCCACGGGGCACATAAAGATGACTTAGTGGGTCAAATGCCGCCTCCAGACAGGCTAGGAGATGCACTAATGTGGACACACACACACACACACACACACACATACACACACACACACACACACACATGCAGGGCATACACACAGTGGAAACAGATGGAGCTAAAAATAAAAACCATCTGAAATATTTAACCAAGTGACCCAGAAAACAACCACGGCGTCATCTAATGTTGGAACAAGCTGAGGACGCCATGGCGATGGAGCCATGATATCATTGCAGTCGATGGGCTGTTACAGTTGATAAGAAACTGTAACAGTTTCTTATCAACTGTTTCTGTAACACGAAGCTGTAAGCTTCGTGTTACAGGTTGACGCGTTCAGAGGGAAGCAGAGAGCAGGGTATTTTTCTTCTGTAGGATGGATAACAGGATGCAAATGAAAGCAGGTCGTTTGGCATCAGGCGTCCTTAAAAGGGCAAATAAGTGATTTTGCATGATTTCCTGCAGAATGGCTGGGTTGCCTCTACACTGGTAAACCTTTCTGTTTAGATGTTGTGTAGTCATAATATATCCCAGTGTCATAAAACACACTATATATTTAAATCTGCCTGTTATGAATCTATAGAAAACTAAAGAGTTACATCATATTTCATGCTGATCCATGTCATGTCTCTCATTCAGCCGTGAAACTAAATCCTTTAGGTTTTATCGGAAGTTTGGACTAATGTGGCTCATTAAAAGGCTGTTTGGACAATTCACCGAAGAGATTAAAAACACTAAAACTACATTATTACATTCATGATCAGGCATCACCTAGGAGTGAGACTATGGGATGACGTTTGTAAAGCTACAGTCAAAGATTAACAATAATTTGAGTTATTTAGCTTGTTATATAAGAAAAAACAAATGCACAAAGTCATGTTTTCATCATTCATTTATAAATGCCAGAGTTTCAAATTAAATATTTAATCATTAAGCTAAATATTTAGCGCATAAACAGATGTTCTTGCAGAGCAGTTTCACCTGTACCAGCCTTTACTGTCTCTGGATGACGGATCATTTTCAGAGAATACTCTACCAACGAATGTACGTTTATACTCAAACTATTGATGCCAGCTGTCCACTACAATACACTATTGTCCACTGATTGGACTTCTGCTGCTATGTGTGTGTGTATTTATTGACCATCAGTATGTTAGTCGTCTTATTGCACTGTGTGTGTGATTGTGTTTTTATTGTCCATCTCTATATTCTTCTTCTTGCTTTATTATCTTCTTATTGCACATTGTATTGCAGTGTGTGTGTGTGTGTGTGGGGGGGGGTTGCTGTCAATGTCTTATTTATGTGTTTATATGTTTTATTTAATTGAACACTGGAGTCTGGTGAAACACAGTTTCAAACTTCTGTGTTAACCCTGTTACATAGATCTTTGACAATAAAGTACACTTGACTTGACACTATTCTCCTAAAATGATCCCTCTGTTTTTTTCTTTTCACTGTCACAAACTTCGTCTCTCTACTTCTTCTGCATTGAACAAGCAGTTCAGCACTGCTGCCCCCTAGTGACTGGAGGCTTGTTTAAAATTCAGGAATAAATTAAAGGCATGAATGCTTAAAAAAAAAAAACATGGCTCTTACATGGTAATAGTGGGATCCAATGATGCCTCAGCTGGACCTCAGGAGGGAACTTTGATATTTTTCAGTTTTATCTGATCACTATCTGGTCCATTAATTCTGCTATAATGCAGCTCACCACTACTTTATTCTTGTTTAAATCATGATCAGACGGGAAAGTTGTCTGGAAGAATAAAACTGAGCGAACAAACATTAAAGTTCCTCCACAACTCGAGACATGTCCTTCTTCTGTTGGTCAAATTGGCAAACAGGCGCAGATAAACGCCCCGGCCCTGAGTTAAACAGCTGTGTCCATATTCAGCAATGATATTGCCCTCTAACCCTGAGTCCAGATGCAATTACCATTTTAGAGACACACCGAGCGTCCCGGCTGCTGCACAACACTATCAATATTAATGTTCTGTGACTGAGGAGGCTTTGAAAGAACTTTCTCCCACATCAATATTGATGGTGTTGCCATACATTGGGGTTGGGGCCCTTTTTAAGGATTTATAAGAGGAACGCTGGTGGGGGTGGGGTCTTTATACGAAAGGGGCCAAAGCCGTTTTTGGTCGGTGCCTCAGTGATGTACATTTTGCTGCCGTCCAGAGCAATTTCCGCTGGAAAGGGGTGACTCCGACCCACGCCTGATGAGATCTGAGACGTATCCAATTCCCCTGAAATGCTTTGGCGGCGATGATAGTTGTGAGAGGGGAAAAAGAGAACGTTTCATTTCAGGGGATCTGGGAATGTTAAATGGGAGCCTGTTGATACTGGGAGGGGGTATTGCTTTTTAGGACATCTTCCCAAACCGTCCGCAGCCGGACCACACACACAGACCAGACAGATCCAATTCATTATATTAGTTTTGGAGATTCATTGCTGCAGATATCAAGTGTCAAGAGGGTGTGCTTCATGAAGTCTTGGGTCTGGTTCATTTTAAACATTAATCATAGAAAGAAAAAGAAAAGCAGAGGGAAATAAATGAATCTTGGGATCAACTTTGACTTTGTCTCCAGAAACAATCTGCTGCTGGTGGAGATCTTCAGCCTCATTTGTCACGTTAACGAGTCTGGATTAAAAAAACCCACAGAGCTTTCTGAGGATGGTTATCAGCAAAATATCAGAAAACAAAATACAGATGAATGCCAGTCCACCAGTTTTCATATTTCAAAAAGTTCTTGAAACATTTCACTCTAACGAGATTCCCATCTAACGAGATAACCAAACCACAGCATCACAGATTCTCCACCATGCTTCAGAATGGACGTCTAATTGTTGGCATAGAGATATGAACGGGATCCGTGTGTTTGCAGAAACACTTTTTGCATCACGAGTCACATGATCAACAGCTGGATATTATGCAAACCATGAAGAAGAAAACAGGAAGTGGTTTGAGTATAATTTAATGACTTATTGCTTGAACAAACTTATTCTCATGCGATTTTAATTATGTTTCTTGATTAATGGGAATGCCACAATTTTTCAATATAAGCAGAATATTGACAAAGTTTTATGCACATTTATAATGGAAACAGATATTTTTATGTATGAATTTCTCTTCCTTTGGTTTATTGGTTCTGTGTGTTTTCTCTCTTTCTGCAGGTGTAGAAACACTTTGGGGGTTGTGTCTTTTATTCTCTTTATCCTTTTCCCTCTCTTCTATTCTTCCATCTGTTGTGATCTGTGTTTTGTGTAGTTATTTTTAGTTATTTTTGAGGTTTTTCTGTGTCTAGATCTGTTTTCCCCTGTGAGTCTCTGTCTTCCCTGTTGATTGCTCCAGCTGTGTCTAGTTCCCTGATTACCCTCCCTGTGTATTTAAACCCACCTGTTGTCTTTGTCTCTTGTCGGGTCCTTGTCTATTGTTTATGGTGTGTTCTGCCGTCTGCCAGATTCCTGTGTTTTTTGTATTCCTGAGTCATCTTCATTAAACCACACTGCTTTGATGTCAACCTGGGCTTACCGGTGTCTTCCTCACCTCCACTATCCACAAATCATGACACCATCTTTCCCTTTTAGCTCTTTGCCCTCCTCTCTTCCTTTGTTTTTTCTCTTTTTCTCTTTCTTTGTCTCCATGTCTATTGCATTAGAAATTATACATTTAAATATGCTTCAGTTAAATACATCTTACAGGAAGTCTTAGATTGTCCAACATTTAGTTGAATTTAGTTCAACTAATTTATTTTCAGGTTTTTCACACATTTTAAGGTTGTTCTAAATAAACTAAAATGTATAAAGGAAAACAGAATAAATTGTTCCAGCTTATTTGTAAATGTCTCGCCTTTTTCATCTGAGCTACTCTGTCACTGAGGATGAACACATTACAGAGCAACAAGCCAGAACAAGACAACTGGACCCCCAACCTTCACTTAATATCGTTCTTTATTTTGATGCTGCCTGTAAGTGGAACCTCTTTGGTGAGACAAAGACTGACCTCAATTCAGTCTGACATCCCACCTATCGATCTCGCCCTCCTCCCCCTGAGATGGCTTGCCCTTGTGCCGCCACCATTCACATTTAGCAACAAGATAAAAAGCTCCATTTTATTAAACAAAAATCCCTCCCATGTGTTGCCTCCTCTGCCCAAGACCAAATTACAAAAACAATGCTCCACTTTTATAAGCCCTGGGAGTTCTGGTGTGTGTGTGTGTGCGTGTGTGTGTGTGTGTGTGTGGGGTGGGGGTTGACTCTTTGTGATACAGTAAATTGAAAGTGTGTCATAACAAATAGTGCAGGTGTCTGACTTAAATGCATGTGACTAACGCCCATGTCTTCTCTGTCAAAGGAGCATCTCGTGTATTTTTAAAAGTGCGGCAGCGACTGTGACATGGACCCAGGACAATTACTGTCAGAGCGCTCGGGTGATGAATCTGCAGCCTCATTGTGTTTGTCACTTCGACCTTTGGCTGGGACCTGATTGCTATGACTGTCTACCTGCAAAATGGTTCAGATGTGTCGTTTCTGCCCTTGAACTGTGAATGTAAAAATATAAAATAAATAAATTCATAAATGGCCCCTGCATGTGTAATTATTGCATCAGAGGAGGAAAAGGCTGCAAAACAAAGCAATATATTTACCATAACAGCTAATGATTTGGATCAACTGCCAATAAAAAGACAAGTAATTTACCTTCAAAGGGAAAACCTGCTTTTCTTTCACAGGCTTTGTAGGTTGTGATATTTACAGGCTCTCATTTGTACCCTGACACGGGGTATTTTGCTTTTATAGTTTGTGCTGAGCCTGGTGGTTGCCATAAATGGCAGGTGTGCAAAATTGAAGTGCAAAAGTAATTCAGCTCCTGCCATTCAAAGGAGCCGTGTCAGGTTGATTTACCTGTGCATATAAACATTCACACACACACACAGGCAGGCACACACTGCTCTGGGCCACATGTGTTTTTTATATTCATGTGGTGAGGGCCAGAAAAAAAAATAAAAAGAGAGAAAGAAATGTGCGTCTCCAGAATGGAGGTTGAGGGGTCATGGTGCTTGGCCAGGAGTGACAGCTCTGAAATGAAGGCGTAAGTCAGTCGGCTACTCTTCATACACACACGTGTGTGTGAGGGGTGATGGGGGCGGGACGGCCGTGGGTGGCTGGGACAGATGGGGGGGGGCTGAGTTTAAAGGGCGCAAGGTTACCAGGAGGGGGAAAGTGGCTTTTATTTGTTCTTGTGTGCAGCGTGGGTGAAACCTGATCAAACTTCAGAAATAAATCAGCTTCATAATCCATCAAAAGTCCCTCAGAGGAAATGTTTCTGTATCTGTCCGTTAAACAACCGATTTACAACTGATTCACCAATTTAACCAGGAGAGGTGGAAGACAAGGGCTCAGCATTTTATCACCATATTCTGTTATTACTACTGTGATAAAGATAAAAATGATCATATAAAACTACATATTTCTCCTTTTTTAGATAAATGCGTGAGAGCATTCTTTCATATTTGATACAAGGTTCAGTCATATTTAAATAAATTGATTTATATCGCAAAACTGCACAGAGACTTCGCTGAATCATATTTTCATATTTTCAAATTGAATGTTAACGTAAGAAAACAGTAAAAATGACATTTTAGTCAGTGTTTTTAACATTAAGTGAAATTTTAATTTTTACTCAAACTAGCTCACATGTCTCAACATGCCAGAGGTCAAAGGTCACGTGTGTTTTTTCTCCTTTAAAACAACAACAAATCTCGGTGTTTGTTTACTTTCTGAAACGGCTGAAGGGACATTTAGGTTTCCTCCCAGCCAGACTGAGGGGAAACCCTGTTTTTGATTAAATAGTTCTCATTGATCCGAGGTATTGATTATTTCTCTTTCCCTTTTTAATTCAAGAGTTTTTCAATCTCTATGGTGCCATAAGATGATTTATTCTGAAAGGTATTCTTTAAGAGAAGCAGCCACTAGCAGAGGTTAGCGGTTAACCGAGAACATAAACATGATTACATTTTTGACTTTAGTCGTTTTAGAGAACACAACCACTGATACGCCTGGCAGAAAACAGACGCAAACAGTTTTAGCCTTTTCTTTTTCTACTTTTTTTACCCAGATGTCCATGTCAATACAGCAGATTCTAAGAAATGAGTTTGTTTGTTTTTGATTAGCTATGGTAGCACGGCTGATAATCCTTTATGTAACATTGAAATGAAAACACATCCACTGCATAATGTCTACAGGAGGAGGAAAGGTCATAAATTAAAAATAGACATCAAGTTCTTGTGCTTCTTGTTTGGTTTAGTTTATATTCCCTCATTAATCACTGAGTAAATGCCATTAGCTATCCGAGTTCTCAGCTTCCTGTACAGATCGTTCGCACATCTGTCACTAATTCAGACCTTCATTACTTTTACATAAAAGACATTGATCATTTGTAGTAAAGAAAGAAAGCATCTGCAGCTAAAAAATACTTCTAACATCCACATGTGAAAAGCTCAGGCCTTTCTGGTTCAATCCGGTGTAGGGCTGATTTGGTGATTAATTGTTGGATTAATTGATTAATAATTGAAACTAAAAGTGCTTAATAGAATTTAAAGCAGGTGAAGCTAAAACCACCTGGATTCTGGGTTGAACATATTTACAGACAAAAAGCATTTTTTCTCTTAAATGCAAAATGTAGATATTTTTGTACAGTTTCAGACTAATTACTGCTCTGAGGGTGACGTTCTTTCAGCAAATGGCTTTTTTAGTCTGTGATTAATCGATTATTAAATTAACTGATAATTATGTCAACATAAGATTCATTACGATTAGTCGTTTCAGCCCTATTGTGCTGCAACAACAACACGTTTGCTCTTGATAGGTCAGACTGCTGATAACCAGTTAATCTTCCACATTGCTTTTTTAGTCTTTTAATTTAGTATTCAGGTGAAGATCAGTTCATTTTATTCTGACCTGACCAATAAAACCCAAACTGAAATGGGGTGTACTTTCTTTCTAGGTCTGGAAAGTGACTGAAAAGAGAGTACAGAACAGTTAGTGTGAACAAAACTTTATTTCAATTATTGGATAATCAATATTTCCAAACAAAAGCAAAAGGGATAAAAACAAACTCTTAGAAACTTTCTGCGGATTTATTTACCAACACAACTTTCTCAGGTCCCTGATGGCTTTTCCAATACTGATGCTTGACGTCGATACTACGCTGTCTTGTTGGAAATGTGACATAAACAAAGTTTTTCCAACAAAAGGACAAAGGAAAAATAATAAAAACTTAAAGTATTCCTACATTAAACACAGTCCTAAGTCCCACAGGGATAGTGTTGCAACATAGACTGAGGTTTTCAGAGGTTAGTGATACATTACTCCACATAATAAGCTCAAATGACATGAGTTTAGGGGCTTTTCCCTACACAACAATATCACCCGGAAGTGGAAAAATAACTTGCATGATGTCTAAAAACTAAAAGTGCTGTTGATGTCGAAGCAAAAAAAAAAATCCTATTGTGAGTAGTTCTTTTTTTAACGTCTAATTATTGCATAAAGACAATCCACATATACATGTCTTTTTTGAAAATGCACGTTCCATTTCAGCATCATGTGAGCTTCTTTCCACTCCTGACAGAACATAATACCTGTTATAACAGGTAACGAGAGATTATGGCACAGTCATAAGATAAATGCTCAGTGACAAATCTTTGTTCTAAGGCAAATACAGCTAATTCTGTAAATTGCCCCCCAGACACTCACTTCCTGCCTAAAGTCTAAAAGGTCCAATACTGACAATCATTACAAAAAAGAAAAACACATCTATGATGATCAGTGGTGTTTCTGCCTCCTGTGGCAGCATCAATGAGGGAGTTCTAGTGAATCTTTTAAAAAAGTAAATATGTATTTTCATCAAATGGGTTGAGGGCAGAAATATTCCACCAGTGCTGAGATTTAACAAGTGTGAATAAATGTCAAGTCTGACAAGATCTCAATGCAAGTGCCAAAGCTTTAATTTATTTCTTTTAAATGTTATAAAGTGATTCGCTTAACCTGAGAATCCAAACAATTGTAGTCAAATTAAAGACAAACCAAAAAGTTGCATTTGCTTTTTTAACTGACATGAATTTATTCCAAACTAAATGCATGTCTGCTTTGGCACAGGTTGCTCCTAAGTGTAAAATTAGTTGGGTTTGTGTTTTTGTGCTAACTGAGGGCTCTGGCTGCTCCGATGCCAATCCTCTCCTACGGTTCCCTATTCATCCATGCCTACTTCCATTTATCACTCATTCAGCTACTTTTGCATACTTTTTCTGTTCCTCGTGAGAGTTCAGTTTGTAAGAAATGCTTACATAAGTATAGATTTGTTGGTGCAGACGTCTTTTGTGTAGAAATCATAGCGTTCAGTACATTTATTTGAGGATAAAATGTGGATACTTTTATGAGAGGGCCAAAGATTTAACCGTTGAATTAATCAAAACATTGGTCAGGTTGCAGTCAGTTGGAGCCACTCCAAGTGTTCACCAGGCCTGGTGAGAGAAACATCAATGCTGACAGAAAATATGCAAAGCTTAAAATGAGATTAAAGTTTCCAAATGGATGTTATTCATTCATTTCTGCTAAATTAGAGAAGTGGATCTTTGCATTTTGTAAAAGTGGCTCATTTATGCTTTATATGTGACTATCTTAGAAATGGTGCATCATTTTGTTGTCGTGTCCAAAAAATCACTGGCAATCTGGTTTTCAAATTGCGAATCAGATGCATCAAAGGATGATGATAAAATATTAGTTTTTCTTATCATGAGAAGAAACACAATGCAGGTAAAAACCACTGAGATAACACTCGGTATTTAGATTACAGGAACATTCTGTGATGAGATTTTTACAACATTTATGAGGAAACTGGGTTAAAACAAGTTGTTCATGTTTGACTTCTCTATGTAAAGTTTTCATCAGGAACCAAATGAACGAGGTCATGATGAAGAATAGTAGTGGAATTGCTACTTTTTGTCAGTTAATATCGTAAAAGTTTTGCAGATGACAAATGGATTTTAAAGAACTGCTATGGTTAAAATAATTCAGCGCCGGTGTTTAAAGGATTATCCAGGTCCAGTTTGACCATTGTAAGTATTTCAATGGTATACTTGATTCTGAACTAGAGACGGTCAAGTGCAATATATGCATCACTTATAAATGGTGAACTGTAAGCTGCAAATTGCAATCCAATGTCACCAATAGTTTCTCAGTACTTCATTGAAATACCTGTAGATCAGACTCGTTTCTTCTGTTTTTATATATGACTGATAAGTGGCAAAATACTCTTTAATCTTATTTTTCCAAATAAACTCCTCCTGACTGCAACCTGACAGGATTTCAATTATAAAAAAATTATAATTCTGTTTCAATACTACGAGATATCTTGTGACATGATCTCATAATACTCCTGAATTTAATGATATTTTTATTTTCTGAAATTTTCAGATATGGTTCTGAAAACAAATGAGGAATATGTCATCTAACCAAACCAAATAAAATATCTGCAACCTTTAATGGAAAATATTCATTGGAGTCACATAACTCCAAGATACGGGAGATTACTTTAAATATACGGCGATCAAAGTGTGCACCAGAAGACCGAAACACACACATGAAGAGGCCTATGGAAGACAACTTCCTTTCTTCTCTATGAAAATCTGGGCAAGACGTGACCAAAACTGCACATGGTCAAAGTGACAAAGGAGCAGAACAACCAGAGCCCAATACTGACATGTCTGCTAGTCTGACCCCCCACACCCCGAGAAACCTGAGCTTTTTAATTCAGTGAACCCAAAGATGCCTTAGATGCCAATGAATCAATGATATACTATACATATGGACACAATCATGAGTTATCTCTCCATACAAACAGTGCTAAAACAACACACAATATAACGTCATCTGCAAAAGTTCAAGACATTTTGGCATTTGTCTTCTTTTAATGGCTTCTGGTTTGCTTTTCAAAATTTAGTAAATACACACTCAGACCTCGCTCTTGGCTGCAGAGTTCGAATGGCATAGTCCCTACTCAGGTTCAGCCATGCTCTGTAAATGCAGGCATAGCACCAAGAATTAGGCAAATGTTTGCACAGTTTTATAACTGACATCTGAAGTGAGTCCATCAGACCTGCTGGTGAACTGTGCAGCAACACGTCCAGCTCATGCCACGTCTCAAAGAGAAAGACTGCACGCCATCAGCTCAGGGACTTGGAGAGGCCATTGAGTCTCTGTATCGGCAATGACAAACGATTGGCTGGCTTGTGTAACTGGGATGGTAACGTTTCAAGAGTCTCATGGGTGGAATGGTGAGGAAGATGCTTCCTCGGGGAAAGCTGAAAAGTGGACAAGGAAGGGAAAGAAAGCAGGATGAGCTTCTCCTCTGCTGCTCAGCCTCAGGGTCCGTTCTCATTGTAGTGGAGGGAGAGAGGCCGCTCGCGCTGCACTGTGGGCATGTAGGGCCAGTTGTAGCTCGAGCCAGAGAGCAGCATGTCTCGGAGCAATGTCTCAATGGGCGTCTTGCCCACCAGTCGCACGAAAAACAGCTGCTCGATGACCGGTGAGGAGACGATACGCAGAGAGGGCAGGCGGAGGAGCAGGCGCCCGAATCGGTTTGGCTGGCTGGGATACTGGTTCCTCACATATTCCTCCAGAGCACACTGGGACTTCTCCTGGATGCTCTCCACATGGGCGACATCAGACAGCCCCATGGCATCTGGAGGAAAGAAGGAACATTTATGATAGTCTGATTAAAGAGGGAACCAAACTCCTCATGACAGGAAGGAGCCACTCTGGATTAACTGGTTTGACCAAAGGGCAGCGTACCAAACAGAAATGAGGGTTTAGAGGTCAGAAAAAGAGCTAAAGAAAGAACAAAAACATTCATGTTAACGACAAACACCGAGACTTGTATGGCTCAGGTGCTAATCCTGCAACTTTCAGATGGACTCGTTCTCCAACTCACCTTCATCCACAATCTGCAAGCTCTGCAAAAGCCTGGTAATGAGGAATTCATCTGATTCAGGTGTGTTGTCAAAGGATGCATCTGAAAATTGTAGGCAAGTAGCTCTAGAGGCTTGGGCACCAGTTTGTGGGTCAGTTTACCCACAAATTCAAAAAGCACCACTGGAGACCGCTGGTCAACCAGACAAAGCCAGTGCAAGTTGTTGAAAAGAAAACCAGGATTTCATTTTCATATTTATTGTTTCAATCCTGATATTGTCAATTCCCTACTGGTCTTAGTCCTAATCAGGAAACAGTTTATCCCTTCTAATAACTATTTGTTTCTGCAGTGCAAGATAACCAAGAGGAACCTCAGAGCTCTGGTTTTGAACGACTGTTTGAGATTATTTTACATATACGTATCAGTTTTAATAAATTGTCAACTCGGGCATCTCAAAAGCAAAGGATAACAGTAAGTGGTAAGTTTTTTTTTTAGGTTTTCTAATCCTTTCCATTAACTGTGAAGAAAATGGTTTCACTACAGTGTTTGTGGCCTTTCCAGTTGAAACGGGATGATTCCTTTTTGTTCCCGTAAATGTGCAAATATTTTGCTTGCTTTGCTTTGGTTTTCATTGATATGTGACTTTGTGAGACTTTTGTTTAAATTTTTAGTCTGTTTGGATGTAAAGCTGAGAAAGGAATGCTTCACCATCAGTGTCTGAGATCTTAGAGGACATGCCATTCAAAACTAACCAAATTTACATTATCCACAATTTAATCTGTTGGACTAGGTAAGAGTCACCATCACAGGCCTCCTCCACCGAGAGGCTCAAGGTAAGATGCTCAAACCTTATAATAAAAATCTACTGCTGACTTCAGAGATACTCATCCACCTCAAGCCTTCGGTCTGAAATCGCTTCCTTCCCAGCCTGGACTCCTGTTTTGCTTCCAAGCCCATCAAACCTTCCCTCTTCTTCACTCCCACCTCCAGCTGAATCTCACACAGACTGAGAGAGTGCGTAACACCGTGAGATATTTTTTGCACCCTCAGCGTGGAGGGGAGAGCAAAGGGATTAAAGCAAAGGAGGTCAGAAAAGTGTGAAGTCTAAACAAAGACATTTTATTGTACTCTGCCGCATACTGTACATTTTGTACGCTGTGGCCCCTGAGTGAACCCACATTCGGCAGACAGGTACTCGATGAGGGCAATTTATTCTCAAGCTTTTTAGGTGAAAGCGCTGGCCTGTAAGCTTTAACCCGTCGCCTTGCATCACAGGTCCGCTTCGTCATCGCAGGCTTTGATCTGTCCCCCGTGTAAACCCCGTCCTGCTGCGCCTCGGTTCCACTCTGGAAACTATTTAATTTACTCCACATTTTAATCAAGCGTGTCAATGCCTCCCCACCCCCAGCCGACTCTATTCTTATCATTCTCTGAGAATAATTGCCCCCTCTTTGGCTATATTTCCCTCCACATGGGAGGCTGCTGGACGGCGTTGTAGTTGGGATTTTTATTTGGGGTCCTGCGTGACTAAACGGCCAGCGCCTGGTCAGGATTAGCGGAGCTGTCTGCGTGGCCGAGACCACTTCGCGTGCCAAAGCGACAGCTCTGTGGGTGCCCTTCCACGCCAAGCACCAACGTGTTCTTTTGTCTCATCCTTGGGCACACAGCGGATCGGAGGGGGCCAAGGATCAGGGTGGCAGGAATGAAATACCCACTCCCTGATGTGGCTTGATGGGTCGGGTCTCCACAGGGGAGCAGAGGGAGTTGCCTCAATGGAAACAAACAGACAATTGGTGATTGTCTGAGCTTGTTAAGATATCCTATGAGTCAGGTTTATTACCATTTTGCAATGCGTCAATTTCTGATATTTTTTGACAGCTTTTTTTCATCAAAACGTGTGTGCACTTGCATCTGCCAACAGAGGAAAGTCACACAAGACGCTCAAGGCTATAGGAGTTATGTAGGTCACGGCGAATCCTGCGTCTAACTGAAGCGCGCCATGCATAATTCAAGTCCTGCGGTGGGGGCAGGGGTCTTGGGGCTTGGACTCAGCTTGGAGTTTGGGGAGCACAGGGGTTTGGGGGGTGGGATGGTGGACGGCTGTTTTCAATAATAGATGGGATCATAAAGGAGAAAGAAGTGATGAAAGCAGGGAAGATAGTGGAGAGGTGGATCTGTAGCCACCCACGTACACAAACAGGTCCAAGGTTCGGAGGAGACGCAGCACACATCAGGAATGGATCTGACAAGCCGTGCAAGAGGCAAAAAAAAAAAAAAAAGGGAAAATGCAATTAAAATCAGAAAGGAGGAACATCTCAGTGTTGGCTCGTTCACCATCCGTTTCCTCCAGGGTCACAAAGCATGATCCTGCAGTGAGGAATCCCAGATGTGACAGGATTCTGGCTTGTCCTGGTTCCCTGTGACTGGAGGGATAAACCACAACAGGCTTTGTATAAAAGCACCATCAAAACAACGAACATCAAGGGCTTTGTCAAGACTTACAGCAGTTGTACCCCTCAGTAGCTCAGTGGTGTGAGTCAGTGGTGCAGCCTGAGAAATAAATGATGTTGGATGTTTGCAGTTTTACAGTGTAAAATGTTGGAAGTCACGAGCTCCTAATGCAATTTGAATACAAAGCTTACTTTTCTGTCTAACTGGATCATGTTTGGGACATAAAGTAAAACACTGGGGGGTTGAAAATACTGCATAGTCGAAGCGTTACTGTTTAACATCGTGATCAAATTACAACCAAATTCAAGGAGGGCAGAGACCAAGACTGTACCAGCTGCATTTACATATGGAGCCAATAAGACGGAGTGTGCTGCAGCGCTGCAGGTCAGCTCCCGGTCAGCCTCCGTGGAGGTGAAGAGGTTGTGGATTAAGTGCAGCTTTTTTCCACAGTTTAAGCACTGCTGTCTGCTTTGCAAGTCTTTTTTCTCACTGCCTTTCCCGTCCTCTGCTACAACCGCTTCCGCTGTGGCTCAAAACAAGGATTTGATGATTTGCATATCTTAATATTACATAATAACGAACTTTTAGGGATAAAGGAAAACAAATTAACATTTTTTTACCATGCATATTTTTTTAAATGTCAATGTTGAGGAAATGCATCCACAGGTCTGACACAGAACGTCCTGTGATTATGTTTTCTTAAATATGTCTCAGTTTGGACATGATTACAGGATTTCCAACTTTAAACTGGAACATAGAAAAGTTGGATTGGATGAAAGTTTCAACTTAATTTTATTTATTAAATCAAAATTAGTTCTGAGAACCACTGGAAACACCCTAATTAATTACTATGTAATTAATCTTTATTAGCAGGTTTGTTGACAATGTGCTGCATATCTGGAGAATAAATAATCAGTTTGTAGTGTTTTTCTTTTTCTTTTACAAAACATTACAAAATAAACGGTACCACTTCTGCACATTGAAGCCACAAACTTGAATCCATTAAAATGGGATTTTGTGCGAAGCAGCTGCAGGTGGTTTGGGTCACTCTCTGCCCGTTTTGCATGGAGTGTGATTTGGAGTTGCCATGGCTGCTCCTCTGATTGATGCTGTTCTTGTCAGGGCAGGTGGACGTCCAGGTCTCGGTGGGTCTGCAGGTGGTCCATCCTCTCTCCATGTTCACATGACGGATTAAACTGAGCTCTGGGAGACATCCACAGCTTGGGATGTTGTTTCAGAGCTAAAGCCAGTTTAAATGGAACCAGAAGGTTCTCTCTGGCCCGTTTACTTGATCTTCATGATGTTGGTTGTTCTCTGATGTTCTTTAGTGAATTTCTGATGACTTAATGCAGTTACAACGATGGATTAGGGCCAAAATAGATATAAAAAAAATGAGTGCAAGAACAGTTTTGGGCTTAAAAAGCAAAAGATTTTGCAGAAAAAAATTGAGATTCATTTTAGAAATGTTCTGGAAAAAAAATGAGAAATTATTGAGTTTCAAAACTGAATTTTTTTTCAATTATTGAAATTCCAAAATTTCCATGATTTTTCTAGAAAATGTCTGATTTGAACTTAAATTTTTGGCGGAAATGAACAGAACTGTATTTAACGATCAGAGTTTTCAAAACCATTTAGGAGCCTGATGAATTCCAATTATATGCCACATTTAGTTTTTCATAAAACTTTTAGGGTGATAAGTTCTTGTCCCTCAACTGCAACGTTAAACTAGCTTTTCACAAGGAGTTTCCTCTTTGCGATGTTTAACCTCCAGAAACGCTCCAGCCTGGCCGGTTCTCAAACTCCCGTTAAGTTGTTGTGATTAAGACACAAATAAACCGATCAGCAGAACCTGCTTCAAAGCAGGTTCTGCTAATTCCCTCTAAACTTATTCACACTAGAAAGGTTGTGTTTTTGTTGACATCGGAATCGACCTTTAACCCTCCGTGAGTCTGTGAACCACAAACAAATCCCAGCCATATGGTTACAGCCGTGAAAGATGGCACGGCGCGAGTTCAGCCATCTGCGCCGGCAATGTGACATTAAAACCAGGCGTTGCATCACTGTAAAACAAGAATGTTATGAACTCGCAGTAACGACACACGGCCTTTTATTTAGACGATGGGACGGTGTAACATGGTAATCTTTGTGTTTTCAGCCGACACCATCTGGATGTTTAATCTCCTCCAAATGTCCTGGATGTGAGCTTTTATTGCTCAGCACAACATTCAGATATTTACAGTGTTTTTCTGGGTTTCCAGTCATTTTCTTAAAACAAGATCAGACTTTATCTGCAGAGATGAAACGGCATTTATTATATCTGACATGCAGTTACACTTTTTTACATGTATTTTCTCAAACTAGAAATATTTTTAATCTATTATTTATTGTTAAAAATACTTTTAAAATTAATACTTTAATGGATTAATTATGACTGTGCTTAAGTTCAATAAACTGGGCTGAGCTGTGATGAGACTGATTTTGCATAAATTGTGTGAAATTTTAACGTAAAATTCAACAGGCCTGGATTTAAGGGAATGTGGACCCAGAACTACAGGAATTGATGCCCTGTGATTTTATCTTTTTGTTTTTTATCTTATTAAACAAATTGTATTTGTACTTTTTAAAGTCAGAGCTTTGGCGTGAAGAACTTCACCAGGGTAATTTAGGCCTGTCACAGTAATAAATTCTGCGATAATATTGTTGTTTTGAGACCATTTTCAAGTAACATAACGGTAGTTACTTAGTAATGCAAGAAAATATTCTCAACTATCAATAAACTTTAAATTCTAAAGAACATTTAACACCAGAAGACGTTTGAAATATCCAAGCTAAATAAATAAAACAACAGAAGCAACAAATAAAATGAATTATAAACTCTCTGTAAATAAAACTGTCCTTCAAAAAAGGAGCCAGTTGAGACCAATAAACCAGAGTCAGGACTTTTGTCCAGTCTTTGGTAGAAAGAGGGAAAAGAGAAAAAATAATAAATCATGCAAATGGAAATTAGTGAGATCATTTTAATTCATCCTGCAGTTAATTGGTTTATTTCTTAGTGCGGCAGGAAAGTAATGACTGCAAATTAGCCTGGACTAAATGACAACATTTTTCCATTTCACATTAAATCAAATAAGCAAAGAGAGTGAATCATTGTCCTCATATCATGAACATGGGAGCTGGAATCTTGAATAGAAAGTAACTAATTTCATCTAAATCTAGTTTGTTCAGTAAAATGTCAGGAAATGGAGATCCTACTGGACGACTTCAACGTTATAAAGTAAAACAACTCAAACATGTTGGAGTAAAATAATGCTACATGATTTCAGTACCTGCTGAAATCAACCAAATGTAATGTACGCCGCCCAGTGCTCCATGCCGCTCCATGTGTAATGTAATCAACTGAATGTAACCAAAGGGGAAAACATTTAGTTTCTTTCCCCTCAAATTAAGATGTTTTCTGGGGTTTTCAAACCTACTGACCTAAAATCTCACCACTAAAATCTTGGGAATCGATCCAAACTCACCTGACGTGAAGAGCACGATGGACTTGAGGCAGGAGTATTCGGCCGTGTCGACCTGCAGGGCCTTCAGCTTCTCCACCTGCTCCTGGAAGACGCGGATGTGGTCCATGAAGGCCACCACGCGCTCGGCGGACATGGGCGAGGCGTGGAGGCCGGCGGCCGCCAGCAGGGGCGCCACATGGAGCGGCATGGAGCACTGAGCTGCGTTCAGGACGAAGAGCTCGCTCCACGACATGCGCAGCAGCGCCACCTGCACAGGAACACAGAATGGATGGGAAGGTTCTGAAAATCCAGACCAGATTTAACCAGGTGAGCTTTATTCTTTCATTCACAAACTATGAGCAAACTTCAGTTTACAGAAGCATCAACTAGCCGAAATGTTGCTCACCTGCACGTTGAAGGTAAACAGCATTGATGAACTCAGACAGAAAAGCTGCATTTTAATCCATTTAAACTCTGAACTGAACCAGCTGCTGGGACGTCCTCAGTCGAAGTTAAATTTGTTAAAAACGGGAATTGTTGAGTGTCAATTGATGACTGCGTTCTGACCCGTGACTGTGGCGCTGATATCTGCACTGCAGATAAAATCAGCAGCATGAGAACGAGGCTCGACAAGCACAAGTCTCAAACTAACCAACTGTGAATCCAAGAACAATCTCCTTTTTGGATTCAATTTTGGCCACTATCATAGTTTAGATGTTGGTTTTCAACTTAAAAAGACTCACTCCTATATCTTGCTGAGCAAATTTAAAGTTTGCTCATTCAAATAAAAGTCAAAATAAAAGCCATTAAACTGAAACTTACTTGTTCAAATTCATAATCCTGACTTTATTTTCCATCATTTCCATGAACTTGAAGTAAACCTGAAGGAGTGACAGCTGATAGACATTTCTTCCTTTCATGAGAGATGATCCGGTTTTTCTTAACGATCAATAGAGGACAAACTGAAGTTCATTCAACCAGCTTTAATCAGGGTTTGCAAAATAGTCAAGGAAATTAGCATTTTATATGGATTTCCAAATTTATCAGGAAAAATTACTTTTGGGTAAAGCTAAGTGTGCTAAGCGTTTTCAAAGTTAGCAAAAGAGCTAAAGTGCTAAATGTCGAGCTAGCGGCGCTATTAGCGGATTTTCAGTTTACCAGAAGTTTCCTACAACTGGGTGGATTTACTCAAAGAGGCTGGAAATAAGTAAATATGAATGAATTAAAAGATTTTATGGTGGTTATATATGTGTGTGTGTGTGGGTGTGTGTGTGTGTGTGTGTTGTAAATATCACCATATTTATGTTTTTATTGTATTTATATTGTATTTCTTACACCGCAGTGTTTTTGGAGTTGGCTCTTTTTGACTATAATCTCACCATACATGAATGTAGAGACAATAACTTCATTAATTCATTCAAAAAAACTAACATTTTTAACTCTTTTTTACAGTGTAGCTTTATTACATCTGACCTTTAAGAGTAGCCAAAGTTACTGACAACAGTTTTTGGAGCACATAAAACAGCTGGTGTTGAAAAAAGACAAAATATGAACTGAGAATTGAATCCAAACGGTTTAAGTTGATCCGGGTTGTAAGCTGGTCTAAATGAAACCGTTATCAGCTTGTTGAAAGAGGAACGGAAACATTCACCCTGAGTGAAAGCAAACGTTGTTATTGTCGTAACATTTCATGGTTTCATTAACGGTCTGTTGCTGCAGCAGCAGGATGAATTCATCATAACATGACTACCAAATGTCCAAGTGAATATTTATAGGTACAACAGTTCCTCTGAGCCAGCAGCATAAATCTGCATGAGGAGGATCGATTTCAGGTCGGTCCACGCTCAGCGCCGCGAGGTTCTCCCAAACAGAATCCTTTTTACACGCTGCTAAGTGACACTCAATGCAGATGTAGAGGAAAATATTATCTTTTCATTTATTTATCGGCTCATTTCTTTTCCAAAGTGGCAGGAGAGAAATGAGTTGTCAGATTTCTTCTTGAGAAGGTGAGATCTAATGACTTCAGGTGCGGCTTCCTGGAATCTCCAGGCATTTTTCGTCTGAATGACGAGAATAAAACCTGGAAGCGGCTCAGCAATGACAGCAGGCTGTGTCCAATCATTTTTCTTTCTCTCATCAGGCTCACCTGATCCATGAGCTGCAGGTCGGGGAAGAAGGGGATGTTCTTGGCCCACTCCACGGCGCTGAACAGCAGCCGAGCCGCCAGCTCGCAGATGTTCTCGATGCCCATCAGGTTGTTTCCCTGCATGCACTGGGCGCCGTAGCGGGACGTGGGGTAGGGCTCGGCGCGCAGCAGCAGGGAGATGAAGCCCGACAGGTAAGGCTGGCTGTTGTACGGGTCGGAGCCGTTGGTCAGGTACTGACCCGGGCTGCTCTGGGAGTTCGATGTGCGTCCTCTCTGCACAGCTGTCCAAAAACACACAAACACTGCATGAGCTTTACAATCGTTTCCCAGATTATAGAACTAATTTACAAGTAACTTTTCAGCAGCATGTCGGAGCTCATTTCCTTCATACTGATGAAAAGGTTTTAGTTTCACTGGCAGATTACACTGAAAAAAGAGAATGAAGATCCAAGTTTAAAAAAGTTAATTTGTTTTTTGTATTCAAATTCAGTTTGTCAAACTTACTTTACTTACATTTTTTAACACAATTTAACAAACTTAACATATTTACTTGGATAAAATTAACTTGATTACTTTTAGCAAATTAACTTTTTTTAAGTTGGATCAGCAGTTTTCTTTTTCAGTGTACCAAGTAATGTTAGTCTGGTTTATAATACAAATATCTTAAACTTGAAAAAAGACAAAACTAACTTAAAAGTAACTTTTCACCTACATACAGGAACTTGTTTTAATATTACTGAAAAGGTTCCAGCTCCACTGGCAGATTACCCTGAAAAAAACAATTATTCTGATTTCTGAAGTAATCAAATCAGAATCTCATAAAATTAGTTGTAACAAATTGGAGTCAATTTTTAAAGTTGGTTCAAGAAAGCATTTTTTTGTGCTTGACTTATAACAGGAAAATTGTCTTATGAGTGAAATAATCTGCCAGTGGAACTGCTACTTTTTCATCAATATTGACTTAATCTAATCCTGCATCTAGCTGAAAAGTTACTTTTAAGTTAGTTTAGTCTTTTTTAAGTGTGCCAAGATGTTTGTTCCAGAAACTAGATAAAAATACCCTGTCAGACTTTGTGTTTTTGCAGAGGACACGTGACAGGGAAAACGAAGTGAGCCCTGAAAGCCTAAGTAAAGGTAGAAGCAAAGGAAAAAAGCAGCAAATTGGGCATGCAAAATGTGTGGGGCTGCAGAAGGAGGTCGAGGGGCGAAAAACATTTCTCCAACTCTTAAACGTGTCAGTGCTCGTCTCTTCAGCGGCCGAGCCAAGGCCATTCCCCACCACTGCTCTGCATCAATGAGTAATGACAAGCAGCAGCTGTTAAAGATATAACACTTCTTCACACCTACATATGTTATGCACCCACACATGGACACATGTAACACACACACAAACACACACAAACACACAGGGTGCCCCTGTATTGGCAAATGGCTGAGCCTGAAGCGAACAGGGCACACAGAGGTCAAACTCTCCAACAAACACACGTCCCAACCCCCCATGGGCGAGGAGTGATGATGATGCGGCGAGCGCTCAAAGGCCCATTTGGAAAACACCTGTTCAGCCATCCCCACTGTCTGACTAATAACTCCATCTACTGTTACACGGAGCAAGTGTGAGAGGGGAGAAAGGCAATGAAAATGCAAAGAGGAGCCATGTGTGAGGGGGTGAAAAATGAGGTAAAAGGCTGGAATAGTGAGATAAGGTAGAGAGGGAAAGGTGGTAAGTCGAGAAAAGAGAGATTGAGGGCAAAGAGAGGGCTGGAGGAAAAGGTGAAATATGGAGGGAGACAGGTAAAGGCTGGAGAGAGAGAGTGGGTGAGTGAGTGAGTGAATGGGGGTGTGGAAATGCTTTTTAAATATCACCTGCAGCCTCACCCACAGCTGCTGCAGCAATCGAATGCACCGTGACGCGTCTGGAAAAGCGGGAGGTCAACTCACTGCGGAGCGCGCGGAAAATGCCTTTTATTTGAGCCTGACGAAAAATACCTCTGCACAAAAGGTGCTGACCTCAAAGCACTCGTTTCTCCCCATGAACTGCTTAACCTGTGGCAATCAAGAGGAATGCACGCCACTCCTGCGAGCTGAAGCCATGAGAAGATGCTGCTTGTCACACAAAAACAACAATTTTCCACTTGATTTCAGTCCAACAGCGATAGAAACAAAACTCTGAATGAAACTGTTGCATTTAGTTTTAGATTCATTCCCTGATCAGATGTTTTCAGTCACTTCAGCTGCAGATTTTCATTGTGAATTGAACCTGCTTGTCTTGTAAAGTACTAGTATCTACAGAACTAATGATGTCTGTGGAAGAGGTTGAATGCAAGAAAACATTGAAGTACAAAGAAGTTGAAAAACCTGGATGAATTTCACAGTTTTCCAAAACTTTTACTTCATGGTAAAATGTCTTGTTCTGCCTTCTTCAGATGCAATACATCATCAGAAAAAAACAACCCCAACCTAAATGCATCTAATTTACTCCCTAAGAACAAAAGTTTTTAACCACCTACATCCATCTGTAGGTGAACCAGGAAGGAGACTGGCTGGTCCACACCAGCAGGGGGCGCCCTACAACTGCTACAAAGTCACGTTTTATAAAATAAAGCCACATAAAATGGGAAATCTGCACTTTTAATATTGGTAATACAACAGTAACACCATTAAAAATCCTCAACACAGTCAGTGTCAGACTGTAGGAACGAGAAGTTCAGATATTTATCAAAACGGCAAATTTCCTTGTAAGTTGTATTAAAATGTAAATCTGAATCATGTTTATCTATACAGTCAATTAGGTTCGTATGTGCTCACTTTGTTTTTACTTTCTGGTTCTTAACCATATAAATATTAAAGTTTCTGTTACAATGTGATGCTAGGAAAATATTTTTATGCTGCAAGTTTAAATAATAGATGGATGGGGGACAGAAAGTCTCAAGTGTTTCACAAAACGCAGCAGGATTATTTTGTCTGCATGAGGGAGAGGCTGATCGTGTGTAACGGATTTGACCCGGTATGGTTCAGTCGGTGGTTCCCATCCTGTGCAGCAGCAGCTGCCACCAAACCACAAGTTTTCATGGGTTTCCTTAAATAAATGATCTCAGTAAATGTGAGTAGCTGTGATAAAATATGTGTTGGAGAAAGTTTCTGAGTTGAAGCAAGGATTCAACTTTGTGTCCAGCTTGAACTAGTTTAGCATCAGCGCTAACGCCAAGGACAAAACTTAGCAAGAAAGCTAACAATCTGAACTTCCTCACCTGGAGGCAAATGTTGCCAATTTATCACTTTGTCTTTATGTTTAGCAAGTATTCCAACTCCTCTAACTCGCTTTATTGCTAGTAAGCAGCTAGAAACAAATGTAGCATCTTTTTCTAATGATCCTTTTGTGACATGAGAAACAGTGCCACAGTAAAGATGGCCGTGTTCAACCGTCATCAAAACAACGGTGTCTAATGAAACTTTAAATGTTCCTGGTCACAGATAACTCAGTTATCTCCAGAAGATTACAAACCAAACCAGACTTTAAAAAGTTCAACTAAAAATTTAAGGTTTGAAATTATGCAGATCATTAAAGAAATGAAAATATATATTTTTTAAAAAGTCTTAAGCAGGTTTGTTTAGGAGCCTCTTTCTGGTATTAAGAACAGATAAATACAGAGGAAGCATCAGAAGAAGGTTTGCTTGTTGCTGCAACACAATCAATGTATTTCTTACTCACTTTGTGTCTCTCCTTCCTCCTTCCTCCAGTAACAACGTGGCCAGTTGTACAAATTGGGTGGTGATGCAAATTTTAGGACAGCCAATGGCGGCTGTCCTTGCTTTGGCGTTGGGAACACTGACCCAAAAACGTTTAAAACACCTTAGTAAAAAACAAACTTTAAAATCCTCCTTTTTGTTCCTTGTTAAAGCGGGCGGCTTCGTGAAACGTCCTGTTCGTCATGAACCCAGCAGAGCTCTGTCGTCTGCATCCATAAAACGTGTTTGTCTGGAATGATAGGTGGGAATCTGTCTCCTTTATTCATGCTGACATATCTGAGCTCTTAGGTCTGAAATGTATATTTAGGAAGAAATGGGACAAAGAAATATGAACTAAATGCATTTATCCTGTTATTTATGAGCTGCTGATTGACTGTATTTCTATTGGATTTTGGAAATATCAATTGACAAATATTGCCCTTTGTTGAGCATAAAGTCATAAAACAGAATACTACAAAAAGTAACTAATTGATATGAATGATTAAAATAACTGATAAAAAGAATAGCCTAAAAAATGTATGAAGTTACAGTAAGTATAAATGCATTTATTCTGACTTATTAAATTGTTTTTTAGCAGTTAAACTTGCATGATTTCCACATCTACAACAATAAAATGCACATTTTGTGTGCTGTATTTTATTTTTGCTGCATAAAAACTGCATCTGAATCTCGCTGGATTACCATGATGCAACATTTTAGTGTAATTTAAACGGTAAAATGTTTAAATTACATTAAGTACTTCCCTGTAACTTGTGCATCACTGCACTGACTCTTCAGGACACTTTGAATGTATTTCTGACACGTCCAAGTCAGTGGACTTTGTCTCCTAATGTTCTCATGCCACTAGAGGGCGCTGTCAAACGAACAGAGTCTGAAGGGACTGAGTCTCCTTCCTCAGCTGAGAAGTCTTAGAGGACTCACTCCTGATTCAAACATTCACAGCTATTAATCTGCTCTGGTGTCAATAAGCGGGTAATTCTGCGGACGGCTGCGTATCTGCTGGAGCCACTTGACTCTTCAAAAGCCTCATTGTGGGGGTCACTCGTGCCTGAGAGGCAGAGCGCTCGAGTACGTCTCACTGAAACACATCACTCTCTGTTATGCCTCGCCTACAGAGATGGACCAAAACACAGGGAAGGAGGGAAAGAAAGCAGGAAAAACTGGGTGATGGAGGAAGAAAGGAGGGAAAGATGACATGACAGAGGGCAGAAAGAGAGAAACGAGATTAGAAGCAGATGCCTGAGCAGAGGGAAGCAGGGGGGATGGGACCAGAAGGTACCATAATCTGTTACTCTGCTTTTAAATAACTAAATTCTCTGCAATTTGACAAAAGTTACTGGGTTTGTTAAGTCGAAACAAGCAGTTTAATCCAGAAACATGTCTGGGATGCAGCTTGAGGAGGGAAATGACCATGAAGATGCTTTGGGACCCAATGCAGCAACACAAAATCTTACAAAGTATTTTTTTGTCTAGTTTCTGGTGCAAATATTTTAGCACATTTGACATAAGACAAACTGAGTTTAAAGTAACTTTCCAGCAAAACGTAGGCACTCGTTTTAAATGAGTAATTCCTTAATATTAAAGGAAAAATTCTCATTCTGTTAACAGATAAATTAACTTAAAACTTTGTAAAAAATGTCTTGTTATAAGTGAAATAATCCACCAACAAATACGTCTTCAACAATATTAAGGAATTGTTTGCTTATATTAAATGCCTATGTCTTCCTAAAATGTTACTTTTAAGTTAGTTTTGTCTTATCTAAAGTGTACTAAGATATTTGCACCAGAAACTAGACCGAAAATACTTGGTCAGACTTTTTGCAGTGCGTTTCAGCTGTGACTTTCAAAACGCCACTTCAGCAAACGGCAGCTGGCGGAGCGCTGCTGGGTTAGCCTCTGGGTCAGGCAGTCAGAGGAATTACAGCAGCTAAATACAATTAAGGCCTATCAACATTTGGTCCGAAAGGTCAGCGCGGATGGAGGAAAACAGACGCATTATGGATTTGGATTATTCTCGGAGTCGGGTTTAATAAAGTGGCTTTTTTCAGCTCTAAAGCCTCGGCTTGTGAGCGTAGCTAAAGCTGGCGATAAGATACAGTGACTGCAGGATGCAAAGAGAAACAATGTGAGAAATATTTAACATCCTGACCTAAAAGAATAAAAACAAAAAATCTGCATGAAAAAGACAGAAAAGTAACTCTATCTGCCTGCAGTGCGTGTGAATGCACATGTGTGATCCAGCTGAGAGGGCAGCCTGTGATGTGACACCGAGGTGATATCCCCACGGCTCTCATAGTTTTATTTTGGCCCTGAACTTTGACCTGCAGGTCAGTGCAGCGGGGCAACGAGAGACAGAGCGCAGCAGAAAGGAGCCAGTGTGTCAAAGGAGCTGACGCAGACACATAACATTAAAGCTTTGGTGGAAATAATCACAGTTTTCTCTGTTTATCTCAGCTGCTTCTATTAAAATCCATCTTTTAGATTTATGCAAATTTCACCAAAAAATTAACATCTTATCAGAACCACAGCAGGAAACTGGAAGCCAGAAAACAAAGTCACTTCTGTTGAAACTAAATGTTTCAAACTGTGCAAGAACAGACTCCTACATGGTTCTTCTGCTGATGTCATACGAACGTTTCTTAAAACGCTAAAAAGACTCAACAGTTCTTGTAAAATAGAATTCACTTCAGGAGAGACGTGACCACAATGCAGCCGGGGGCCATTTGTGGCCCCTGAAATGATTTTGTGTGGCGCAGGCAGTTAATGCAGATGGAAACTTTTCATTTTTACTTTGAAAAGAAAAAGTGAATTCGGTGTGTTTCTTCCTACTGGAGAGAATCAACCAGGATAAGCAAAGCGTGATTTCATCAGATGTTGACGTTACGCATGAAGGACCAACCAGGAAGCAGAAGTATTATAACCCTACAAATTAAAATCAACATCAGAAAATATTGACTAAAGTATAAAGTATTCAAAACCCAAACTTTTTGCATCCACTGGTGAGAACTACATCTATGCAGATCTGCTTTTAATTAATTTATTAAACTTGGCTACAAATGTTTCAATGCAACTAGCAGAATCTTGTTTTAATTGCTCAGAATTAATACACAATGTTTTATTATGTTCAATAATAACCTTTAGAAATTCACAAAATGGACCAAAATGAGGCAAACCTGCAAAACATTTCTAAGGTTTTTTAATCTACAATAATTTACATAAATCTACCCAACAAAAAAACTATATATTTATTTTATTAAAGTAGTATGAGCAGAGTACAGTTTATTGTTGAGCAGGTAAAAAAGGCAGCATTTTGTTTCTTCTTTCATTTTTTTGGGTCTCTTTTTTTTTCCTTTTGTCGTTTTGATTTGATGATTTTGGCAAAAAGTTCGGACATCCCATCTTTAGGAGCCGAGACTGGATATTTAAAAAGTTGCGGTTTTAAAGTAGTTTTCACAGTTTAAAATGTTTTTATGAGAAGCTTTAGAAATCCTAGGGTGAGTGGAGTTTCCTCACGCAGAGCCGATCCGACATCCTGCTGCACAGAAACACACTTTCTCTTCTTTTAATCACAAACAGAATGAAAAATCACCATGACGAAACTTGTAGCTCCATCCACTGGTTTTAAACTACAACCGTAGATTAAGGTGATGGCACAGAGGCCTTCCAACCTCAAAGAATTTGAGTTCTTTGTCAAAAAGAAATCATCAAAATACCAGAGGAAGTATGCAAAACTTTGATTACTGCATTGCCAATAATAGTTTCCTGGTAATGATTCAGAAAATTATAATTTTATTGAAATGCAGATGAAAACAGATATTTTAATGCCACCTTTTACCATCTGTTGAAACGCCTGCATCAAACTTCTTAAAGGAATGAAATCATTTTTAATCTGACAGCAACATGAATCATTTTAGATTCAACAGCAGCATGTCTGATGAGCAGCTGCCCACAAATAAATAAAATCCACTACATCTCTTCTAACTGCCCGTTTTGAGCGTTCAAACACTAAAAATATTTAAATATGCATTAAAACACACGGCGGACCCCAGACCATCACTACAGCAGCAGCTCACATCTACAACCTCCTCATTTCTGCTTTCAGGGCTCCAGCCAATCAGCACAGAGGAAAATGAATGTTGCTCTTGGATTGGCTGCATTGCAAAAAGCAGCCAATAGGATGCCAAGTAGGATTACAACAAAGGATTTCAGCTTCCTAAGCTTCATGTTCTTTCAAATATTTTAGTTATGCTCTGTGGGAAAATCTGTGAACCGGGAATGTTGTACACAAAACCCACATTAAGACCACTTTATTTAGGTAGTATGTATTCTATATTTTTACATTATTATAACTGTAATAATTAATATGCTGTAATATCTTACAGCAGCAGGATTAATTGTTACATTTGATGTATTTTTATTCTTATTTTAAAGTTTTAATTCTCCTTTTAATACCAATGTTATATTTTATTTTTCGCACACCATAAACATCTAATAGTTTCCAAAGTCTAAGCTGGTTTTATTCCTCAGAGGTTCCCTCAAAAATCAAAAAGGACATTTAAATTGTTAGCATCAAATTTATTACGGCAAATATGAAAATGTTGCTCAGACCCAGGCGAATGGTGCAAATATGTAACAATTTACGGTTCTTCCAGCCATTATGGTCCAAATTAAACCAGGTGTGTTAAAGATGGCTAAATGTTTTGGTTGTTTGTAGAGAAGTCAGGGGTTGTACAAACCAGCAGTCATAAAATCAAATGAATATTTCAGAAAGAAAGTTTTCTGTTCAAATTTGCAACCAGCTTTCCTGTCGTTTGAGGACAAATCTTAAAAATGAAGCACCTGCTCAGTAAAAGTGTCCTGAGTTATCCGTCAGACATGAAGGAGCAATGGCCGCCAGAGACGCGACAGAGCGTAAGTGCAGGCCGTCCCGAGGCGCTGCTGGACGCAGAGCGACAGGAACCGACGGCAGGATTTCACGTCTGGGAACTTCTGAATAACCTGCAAATAATCTCACCCTGAAGCTCGTTTACATTCCCATCACAAAATCCCCTTCTGCATAAATAATCTGCACCACACAGTTTCAATCCAAGCATCTTTTTTAATGTAAAATCCTTTTAATTTATACAAAAACACATTCTGTGCTGAGTTTCATCCCAGATGACTGAGCTGACTCGTGAAAACAGGCTGAGAAACTAAGGAAGATCCCACTGTGTTTACTTTTGTCACATTAGCAGCTCAGAACTTTACAATGAAAATCTGTCCCCCCTCCCCCACATGTTGCTTCTACTCTGACCAGAAGCATTTTCAGCTGAGAGGAATTTAATCATTAACTCTGCAGCAATGTGCTCCTGGTTTAACTATTAGAAACTCCCAAATAAGACATTTCAGGAGCGCTTGATGGGAAGTTGGATTAGCCAATGCACGCTGTTGGACTTGAACACACCACTGGGATATTCCCCCCCGCCTCCTCAACGCTCCACACATTTGGACTTTGACTTCAGTCCGTCCTCTGGTTATGTTTTAGTTTTGGTTGACCTACATTTACCGCTGCTGTAACGCTCTGTCAGGGTGCAAAGTGGGTCAGGAGTGTTCAGAGTGGGAATTACAGATTTCTGCGCTATAAACAGATGTTGGGTCTGTTTATCATCAGAACACGCTGCTAATTCCACCATCGCCATGTCTGTGGGCGCTCACAGCTAATTCAGGACACACACAGCAGACAGTGTGACCTTATCACGGTGAATAAATGCATGTTCTGTCTTCAATGATTCGTCCTTTCAGAATTAAAACATGCAGTTCAAAGGAAGTGTCATGTTGATTCTCTTTGCCAACAGAGAAACAACTGCAGCTTCCATGAAGCCGCCTGGCGAAACGACTCCACCGCTGCCAGCAATTCAGACGTTTGATTCCAACCAAAGCGTCTTCCCGTCAACCAAGTCTTCGACAAATGATATGATGTTCGACACGGAAAAGAGGTCAGATGTCCCCTCTGGAGAGAGTGACTTTTAAATCTGCCACTCGTGAAACCTTTAAAAAGTCTTCTCAGGCAGATAAATATTAATTTACTCTGAGCCAGAGTCATACAAGAAGATTCACTCACTTATTTTCTGCAAGGGAAAATCTTTAAGTGGAGTCAAACACACGAGATCTGTCTGTAAATAACATCCACAACAAAACTCTCACTGATCTTCAAAGGTTTTGTAAGGATGTGAACATGTCTAGATTGAAACATATGAGAATCTTCCATTCTTCCATTCAGGTGATGTAAGCAGAACCAGGAGAGCTGGGCGACCCGGCGGACGCTGAACGGTCCTGAGACCTCTTCCAGGAACCCAGGAACCAGAAACCAGCATTAAACACTCATATCAGCTTTCCAGGGATACTTTATTATTTATTTCATCCTTAATTTTCCTGTGAAAACAACTAGTTTAGAGTAACACAGGTTACTAAAAGCAACTAGCTGAGCTGTATTTGTGTAGAAGGTCTTCAGTCAGGAGAGAAACCTGAAAATTTCCACATCTCCCAAAAAAAAATGTTCAACCGAAATATATCAGTTTAATAATATTTACACAAATAATTAGACCTGCTCAGATTAATATCTTCTTATTATTGATGATGGACTCGACTCTTCCATTTCCATCATGAAGAAAAACACTTTGTTAGATTCAGCATAAAATCTGCTTCAGTTGTGATGGTCAGCCGTAACACTGACATCCTGAAATGCAGCCAGAGCAGAGATGACCAACATGAACTTCATGTTTTTATTCAAAACAGAAGAGCAGCAACGGCAGCTGCTATATGTTGATTATGGTGATGTGATGTGTAACATTTATTTATTATTTTTGCTTTTGGTATAAAGACTAAACCAAAGACACTGAATGAACTCTTGCTAACAAAGTCATTATCAGCTGCTTATTTTGCAGAATGCATTTAGACTAGTTCATTCTTTCAGCCAGCTATCTGGCAGCAACAGGTTGGGGAGGGGCTGTACAGTTTTATAGTAAATCAAATACAGCTTGAGGAAACTCCACTCTAGCAGTTTTTCCTCTGACATTTCATTAAAATATTCTAAATTTATTTGAGAGAATTTATTGCAGAACATTATAAATCATTACTTTTTAAAACCTGGGCATGCTTCACTTCCCAGAACTGATAAAAAATTAATCAATAATAAAGCAGCTGACTAAAAATTTGAGAAATGAAATTCCGTTTAGATTTCAGAAATAAAATAAAACCAAAAAGCGTATCTCAGAGGGAGGATTTGCACAAACAGCTCCTCTTCTGACAGAACTCTTTGTCATAATCTAAAATGTTACATTTTACGGCTCGTTATTAAACTAAATCAGGAGCATGAACAGCTTCTGCAGCCGTAAACACGCATGCGGCGCATCAGGAGATTTCCTCGGGTTCATCCAGTCGGAAAGGAGCATGACCGACTCGGTGTGGCTTGCGGGTTTCTTTACATGCCAGCAGCCTACAGTCCACACGCACGCAGAGGCGCAGGAGTTCACCCACAGGAAGCCTTGAGGGATCCGCTCAGATGTGAGCAGGGCGGGTGTTCCTAACCTGTCCGGAGGTTTTTTGTTGTTGTTGTTTTTTACTTCAGTAAAGAACAAAGGGCGAAGAGGACACGATCTGTCCTTCAGCGTCCACTGGCTAAGTGTCCTTCAGAGGGATTTGCTGCTGTTGACCTTATCCTGTCTCCTGATTAGACTGAAGTGTAACATCTCCATTAAATACAGACATTTAATGAACTGAGTCTTAAAAGCAGAATGCACATAAACTACGCACAGCTCGCATGTTTTACTTTGATTTGTGCGTAAATCGGCGCGCGATTCCATATTTTTCCCTAACATGAAAACTTCCCTCATATTAAGGCAGGAAAATGTAAATTCAAGAATTATAATTTTGAGATTTAGTTCAAAATATGTGCCAAAAATTCAACCAACCCCGCACAGCAATTAGCAGAGATCACTCTGGTCTCATTTTGGTTAAATACGCGCCAGCGCACGCCTCGTGGGCTGGGTGTCGCTGCTTGATGATAATTAATAAGGCGAAGCGCTCCTCTTCACCAACACGTTTCCACTGAACCTCTTTGGCATCAACTGACCCGTTGTTAATCCAACACAATGCAACAAATGTTGCGGCATCCTCTTATAGCGGCTCCCGGTGTCACTGAACAAACAGCATAATTAACGCGCAGAAACAAAGGGAGGATTTTACAGAGCGCCGTGAATGCGTCGGATTTGGAGAATGTTTGAGGAATCGCGGCGAGGAGCCGCAGGTGGGACTGATTATTTACCCACAGTTGCGTTTGGACGCGCGGAACCTTGAAGCCGCTGCGCACATTTACGCACCGGAGTTCTGCCTGGTGCTCTTCCAAAATGACGTGTGTCTCCTAAAAACTGGAAACGCGTCATGCTTGGACTAAAGTGGACCGATATGTGTCAGTTCGGGCAGGCAGCTGGTCTACAAATGTCTCAGTTTAGTATTAAAGACGTGGAAATGGTCAGATCTGTCTGAAGCGTTGCTGCAAATGTGCAAATTAAACACATTTGCACATTTGTTCTTTTTTTAAGTTCTCGACCAAAGTGACCAATGAACACTACGCACAACTTTACGCACAGAAACGCGATCCTTTGTGCCCAAAAAGTGAAAGATGTCCGGCTTACCTTCTCTCCTCATGCCGACTTTGAGACACTTCTTGAGCCGGCAGTACTGGCACTGGTTCCGGTGGTGCTGGTCGATGGGACAGTCCCGGTTCCCCCGGCAGGTGTATGTCAGGTTCCGCCTCACCGAGCGCTTAAAGAAGCTTTTGCATCCCTCGCAGGTGAACTGGCCGTAGTGCTTCCCGCTGGACTTGTCCCCGCACACCATGCAGTCCACGTTGGGGAGCTTATCCCCGGAAAGCGTGTCGTTCCCCGGTGTGGAACCGTTAGGAGTCCCCGGTCCCCCGCCGGGCTCCTGGCCGCACATCTGCAGCTGGGAGCCCGGATCTGCAGAAATGTTCTCTGGCCACTGGTTTACTACCATTGCCATGCTATCCCCCAACACTTTGCCTCTGTTTAAATCACAGAAGAAGTCGGAGTGCGCGGTGGAGATCCGTCCTGACGCCTTGAAGGAAAACAGAAAAGAGGAAGGGCGAAAAGGCGCTTCCCTCTGTCCTCAGGGGTCAATGCGAGCTGGTCTGAGCTGAACAGAGTCACTTTTAAAATACGACTTAATACTTTGTGTAAACATCTATTATAGTTCAAAGCAACCGCGGGGAATCAACATGATCGATGTCGAACTGCAGAGCCAACAACTCCCGGAGTTCCTCTCAGCGCAGCGATCCATAAACACGTTGTTCTTCAGAGCGGAACCTCTCGGGAAAGTCAGTCCAACAAGTGAGCCGCTTGGCTGTCAGAGTGAAAACACTGTCAGGAATCCTGTCGGGTGTTTTTATCCTAAACTGGGAGAAAACCGCACAAACTGCGCAGGAAACAATTATCCCGCAGCTCACACCCTCCGGCTCGGTTCTGTTCGGGTGCTATCGATTCTTCAAACACAAAATTAAACTAATTCTGACCACGTGTTTGCGACTTTCAGAGCAGGATTCGTTTGGTCCCAGCGGCACAGAGTGCGAGTCCAGAGGAGAGGAGAGGAGATTCCTGGATCCTCACCGTCCTGCGCGCAGCGGAGCGAACTGGAAAACGATTTCAGTTTGCGCACAAGTTTTTGTCTTTACCACAGACAGACGGGATTTCCTCCGAGCATTCAGGATGACGGTCCGCTGAGGAGAACCAAACCAAACAACAGATCCAAACAGCAGCGCTGTTCGCCGGGTCGCCCTCAGTCTGGGTGTCCTGTCTTCCAGAGTCAAAGCTCCTGTTGGGGGAAAGTGTCAGAGGCAGGAGACCGCCCCTGCCGGCGCACCATATAAGGCAATAAATGCCAAATAAGGTCGCTTCTCCTCCCCTCCGTGTGAGGAGAGCGACGAGAGAGGCCGGCCGGGATTGGACCGAAAAGTCTAGTAAAAACGGCCAGAAGCTCTCTGATTGGGAGATGAGCGACTGGGTCTGATTTGACTGACAGCAGTGGCTTTAGTGGGACACCCCGAACCGCTCATTCAGAACAAAATGCGCAGATTGTTTGGTTTTATTCCAATAAGCTCTTAGTTAAAATTCTTAACTTAAAAACGTAGATGAAATCTACCCAACTTGTTCATGAGTCAGGCTTAAGAAGAGTTTAAACAACAAACCTTCAGAATGGGAAGGATTTTCTAGAATTTTTATATGTATTTATATATATATATATATATATATATACACACACACACACACACATACACACACACACACACACACTTGTTTATGTCTGCATAAACAAGTATATATGGTTTAGTGTTTTTAACTCTTATTTTAACGGAAGTTTCCGCTCAGGTCGGATTTCACACGAAATAGATGAAAAAACATCCCGAGGATTAATTTCAGCTCCTTTTACTGAAACGTCCAGATTTTAAATGAGGGGAAAATTCAGGCAGGAACTGAAATTTATACACCACCAGTTTCAGACAGAACGATAAAAGTTTAATTTCTGTAATCACACCTGATCCTGGACGGAAATGAAATCGAGTTTTTTTCACGGTGGTGTAAGTCATTCTCCTTATTTTGATTTGATTTGATTTTTTAAAGTTATTATTAAATTATGTATTTATTTGTTTAACTTGTTTATAGATTTTTTCAGGTATACGTTTAGCATATTTTACTCTTATTTGCCATGGAGCGCGTAACAGAAAATCTGTCCAATTTCAATGGAAATTTCTGCGCACCGAACCACAATTAAGCCCACGGAACCTGTTGCTTTGTTTCAAATAAACAGAAATAAATAAGCACATTAAACAAATAAATACGGGGAGATAAATCAGCAGTTCAAAGTGAGACACAAAGCGTTCACTGGTGAAAAAAAAAGGTTTTTGCGGGTCTGATGCTCCGGGACTTCAGTGGCTTCCCAGAAAACGCGGCTCTGCGGTAATCAACGGCGACAGTGTTGTGTTCCGACGGAGGGTTTAACACTGAAAGCAGCGGGAGCCTGATTATTTTCCCAGATATGCTCCTGATTTGTCATGTGAGGGCAACTCCACCAAGGCTTGGTGCCGGCGGACGGGTCGGAGAGGCGGGAGGGTGAATGAGGCGCACCCCTCTTCTCTTCCCGCCCCTCCATCCATCCATCTATCTATCTATCTATCTATGATGACATTAAGCTTTTGCTCGTCTTTGTTGGGCAGCAAAGCGCTAAGAGCCAAACTTCACTCGGGGTCCCGAGCGGGGCGCCTTTCTCGCCGGAGGCCATAAAGTTGGCCCCGCGCTCGGCTTAATTGCTGTCACATGTAACCTTACCTGTCCCCCAATTAGCCCGCGCTTTGCTATTAGGAGATTTCTGCGAGCTGCGTATAGGCCCAGCAACCCGGGCTCCTCGGGGTTTGGGGGGTAATTAGAGTGTAATTCAATCCAGCCGAGGCTTATGATCAATTTGACCAGGACTTCACCCAGAGGAGGCTAATTAAATGAGGATCAGCGTGATGTTCACCCATTAATCTTCAAATACGGACAATAACCGTCCAGACAAATATCTTCAGGACACAAAGGTTTGAACAAAATGAAATATTCGAGGGGGTTTTGTGATGAATCAACATAATTGTGAAGTGGAATTAAGCAAAATTATACGTTTTCTTAATCTTACAATTAAGAATGAACAAACTGGGCTTGTCAACTTTACTCTGATACCTCTAAATAAAATCCAGTGTACACATGTGTGCAGTGTGACCTCATTATAATCCAGCTGGCCTCATTGGTTCGTTAGAGAACATTACAGAACAACCAGCGCCATGAAAACCAGGGAACCCAGCAGAAAGGTCAGCGAGGAAGTGGTGGAGAGGTTTAAAGCAGGGTTAGTTTCTAAAACAACATCCCGAGCTTTGAACATCTCACAGCGCTCGGTTCAATCCATCATCTGAACGCAGAAACAGGATGGACCGACTGCAGACGGACCAAGTTGGAGGTCCGCCTGTGAGCTGCATCGATCAGGCTGCAGAAGGCTAAAGCGTTGAGGCCAACGCTGAGGTTCAGGTCATCGAGCCGCAGCACAAATCCAGAGATGCAATGGAAGGGTTTACATCAGGGGGGTCCAAACTGTGGTTCGGGGGCCATTTACAGCCCTCAAAAGGATTTTGTGCGGACCTTGATAAGAATTCAGAAATTGAGTTCATAAATTTGATTTATCAGCTCAGGAGGGAGATGGGTTAGGGAATAAGTTACATTCATTTGAAGGTCTTTTAAAATGGATTTTAAAGTCAGAAGATGAAAAATGTATTCATGTTTTTTTTTAATGCTGCTTTTAGTTTGGTGTTAAATTGGACTACAAACAATCAAATGTTTGCTGGAAAGCAGATTGAACGTTTATTTAACCTGGCTAAATAATTAGACAGAGTGAGCAATCTGCTGTACTTAGTCCTAAAAATACAAACACAAAAAATCTAGGGGAAAAAAAACATTCAACTCATTCTCTGCTTTTTGTCTCTGTGAGTTTCTCTAAGGTCTGGATCTGATTCATGGATCCCTTATCAACAGAAACCAGACTGCTGTGCGGTTCTTGATGAGTAGCAAAAATAGAAAATGAAATAGTTTTTGCAATCTTTATTAAAATTTATATAATCACATTTTTTGGACCCTCAAGTACTTCCAACTTGAGGGGCCATTTTTTTAGCCCCTCATTTTTTAGCATAGACACCTCTGGTTTACATTAAAACATACCTATGTGTTAGAGTGGCCTAGTCAAAGTCTAAATCTAAATTAAATGAATATTCAGAGGCAAGATTTGCTCTCCATCCAATCTAAACCAAAATCTGTCAATACAGCGAAAATTGGATTTACAAACTATTGACACAGAGTGGCTAAATGCAAATGTATGCCACACTTTTCAAATTTTCTTTACACTTCACTATGATGCATCACTTTGTGTTGGTCTACCAGATAAAATCCAAATAAAATAAAAAAAATAATAAATAAATAATGTGTTTGTAATATTGTAGTATTGTAAGGCATATCGTTCAAGGGGTCTGAATACAATACATGGTGCTCATCAAGTAAAATGTACAACTTTGTTTGTTTTACACATAAAATTCTCTGTACCAATTAGAATAATAAAAAAAACATTTATCATAAGCTTCTTACAACCAAATTTTCTATTTTTTCCCACAAGGAAAATCAGTAATTTGCCTTAAACATGGATGAACAGCCTCAAACTGATCTGAGGTCAGTTTGTTCCCCAACATGAATATCATGTTAGGATTTGTGTTTTTGAATGTAATCATTTTCAGCTTAATACCTGCAACCTGTTCATGCATGCACAAGCAATTTCTGTTTCATCCTCCAGCCAGGGAGCAGAGGACCAAATAGCAAAGCTAACATGTCCAAACACAGACAGTTCGACCTCTGCTCCATAAATTAAGCATCTTCACCAGAACTGTGCTGTTTGATCATGCTGATCATGCTGAACTTTTGCCCCGTTGATTCTGAAAAACTGGACGGGTAACAAGCAGAGTATCCTGAGCCATGCGTGTGACTCTCAGTGATGGATGATGGGACCAACTGTTGCAGGAGGTCCAGGCACACGAGGGTGTCACAGCGGGGCCGGGGGGTGAGCATGACCGCATCGTATGGCCTAGGAAACGCAGGGGCCACGGTTACGTGTAAATTTATATGTCCTAACAATGCCACTGCCAACAATGTGGCGCTCCGCTTTAGCTGGTGCTAAATGTGTCTCGTTGAGAAAGAGGCCGTCAACTGAGCAGGTATGCAATCTGAGCATGATGTGGAAATAGGAACTCTTGGTTGTGAAAAAGTTCCCATGTCTTGCATGAGCTCTAAGCTGATGTTATCTGGATGCTCCACACTCACAGGAGGCTAATTGGCTCTTTAGTGTTTCAGAAAAGATGGCTGATGGACAGACAAAGACAGAAAGAAGAAGAAGAAGAATTAGTTTGCCTCAGTGTTTGTGCAGCAGAAGGATGTGAAAATAATGGGTGGAGGTAAATTTATGATGAGTTTACTCTCTGCGTTTTCCCCAGAGAAACCGATGACAAGGATCAAGAGGTTTTATGTTTGAAATTCTTTGAAATCTTATTGAAAACTAAAAACAGAGCAGAGGTGGAAAATGTGCAAAAGTAACCAAACTTTGTAAATTCTGACAGTAAGGACATTAAAAAGAACAAATGTGAGATTTTCTCTTTTTTTAAGCAATAAATCATCAGCATAAAGGCTGACTTCATGTTCAATGCTCTGGCTGAGCTACAGTAAGTTTCCTAGGATTTGACTGAAAGACCAAAAAACTCTGGACTAAAAGGGCAGCCCTGTCGTCAGCTTCATTTATGATGAAAATATTTTTGAATATCAGCAAAAACTAGGGCTGCAAAAATATTATACTGTAAAATAATATGATTGCATATCTCAACAGCAACATGGACTGTGATTAACCCGGGTTTTCATCACTACTCCCTTTCCTTTCCGTCATTACCATATCCTCACCGCTCTCCGAGTCAGAAAGATCTGTGTCAGCTGTGGGCAAAAAGGCAAAACAAGCCCATCTGTCTATCTCCATTCACAGATAAGGTGATCAAAAGTAACTTTCAGATTCACAAGATAATTTAAAACAAATAAAAAGGAAAGAAATTACACACAAACAGCTGAGGAATGATAATGTTTTACTTTTATATAAAAGCTGCACTGCACATTTTGTATTTAAGACCACAGAATCTAACATTTTCTACACATTTCAGGTTTTCAGGGAGTTTGTTTAAGAGCTGAAGAGCATCTAAAGTCTTCCTCCCTTCGGTTGTTCTTAAGCCAAGAATCATTCATAACCTTATAAACAAAAAAGATGAACAAGATTATCCTTATAAAAAGTGTTGATGCAGTGTCTCTAAACTGCTGTGCAATGATCTATTTTCGTGGTGTTGGTCAGGACGCTGCAGCAGCAGCTTTAGGTTTTTCTCCAGCAGTGACATGCGGTGAGGTTCATGGCTGGTCGATGTAGAAATCCAAAATCCGATATAGAAACTATATTTTAATTTTGACCATAACTGATTAAAGTGTCTAACAATATAATTGAAAGATAAATAAATATTCAATAAGGTAAATTTTGTTTTATTATTATTTGGCTGTTTCCTTTGGCTAACCTCTGTTGTCTGATGAAAATTGAAAATCGTGTATGATCTTACCTTTATGGCGTCCATGTATCCATCCTCCTCCACGAATATCTCCATCATTCTGTTGTAAAAAAAAAAAAAAACACGTCCTTGTTTCCCTTTTTCTTTTCATATTCAAAAATCTGGCAGCCAGAGAGAGTTGCATTGAACGGTTTTGTTCCCTCTGTATTTTCTCCCTGGACTGTTTTCAATCGTTTCAATGTGTAGAAGAAGAGCGCCTGTTGCTCGTCGTGTCCATGGGGCTCAGCACTGCCCCCTATCAGAGAGACATGGTACTTTCTGCCTCACTCAGAGCATTTTTACTGCACATTTATGGCCAGTCGATCAGAAAGACTAAATATGTCATTCACATTCATTAAATATATCAAACAGACTGGAACGTCAACCTATGTAGAAAATGTGTAAGAGTATATTGATGATATTGTGTGATGCAGCGCCCCCAGGCTGTTTCCATGTATTTCAAAAGGCAATGCATAATTTCTGCGAATTTTGACTATAAAAATGTTTAAATTACCAATTAAAAAAAACTATTTGTAGAAAATTCCAGAGGAAAAACTGATTTTCTTTCATCATTGTTAGCATCTGTTTTGCTTCTCATGCTTATTTGTACTCATCAGGATTACAGGTGAAGCTCTACCTCACCTGCCTCTCCTGACCACGTCACTGGTCTCTCGCCGCCTGATTGATATGCTTTTAAAAGATAAATATATCATCACTAAAAATATAAAAATATATAAATATAACCTGATGAAAATCAAAGGATGTGGAGATTGTTCTGTCCAGGAAAACGTTTGTTCTGGTGGCGCTTTTAAGGAAAAAGTAGATTGACGCATTGCTCAGTGATATTATGGATACATTGTTAGAGTACTTGTAATAAAATTGTGTTCATGTGTGAAAGAAATTTTTAACTTTGTGTCAATATCATAAGTATGAAAAGCTATACTGTAGTAGGAAGGGAGACCTTACAGATATTGAACAAAAGTTGCCCAAGAATGCAGCCTTGAGGAACACCATGTGTGATTTTTGTTTGCTTAGATTTGCCAAATGGCACAAAGTCCCAGTAAGCCAAGCAATCAATCAATCAAATTTTATTTGTATAGCACATTTCAGCAGCAAGGCATTTCAAAGTGCTTAAGCCAAGCAAGAGCTTAACTGGATAGCAGATATTCAACACAAACAGACATTTGTGTTTCCAGGAAAGGCCTTCAGTCTGCTTGTTTGGTCCGGACCGAATTTTGGAATGGCATCAGACCTCGGATAAGATACGATTTCACAATAATGTCTTACATGCAACCCGGTCTGGATTCACATCAGAGGCAAACTGCACCAGAATTTGTTTGAACCAAGACCACCTGAAAAAGTGTGTCTCGACCCGGGTGCTTGGCCCACACCACGGATCCTTTTAGTGGATTCAAACCTGGACAAACGGTCTGGACCAACCAGGGAAATTAATTTTGATTTGATTACAATGGACCAAACGTGTAAGGTGTGAAAACATGGATCAGTGTCGCCTCATGCTTAAAAGATGAATGTAAAGCACTGAAGAGGTTTGTTGCTAAACGACAATTTCAGTCATTTTTACCAAAATTGTTGCATTAGGTAAAAAGCTGTCAAATTATTTAAACTAAACATGAATAAAAACCAAATCTTTCCCATGAAGCAAACAGAAAGTGTGGATTGGAGGACAGAGCGGCGTTTTGGAGAGTCAGCACTGTTTCCTTTGGCCGATTGGGGTTGATTAAGAGGTTAACCATGGAGAGGCATGGCGTCTTTAAGGGAGATTTATCTGTTCCTGCTCTGACCCCTCGGGGGTAGCTTCCCTCACCCCCAGTGTCCCCAGGATTTATTTAGTTATTTGTTTATCTGTTGGAAGGGGTCAGCCTTTTTCTCTGCACTACATCCCAGGCCTGTTTGTGTTCCTCAAACCCATTTTTCATCCCGTTTCTTGGTGGGACTGTGGCTCTCTTTGCTGACTCAGCAAAGAGGACACAAGCGAAGGCCCCGACGAGTCTCGCGACCTTTTACATCCGAGCAAAATTGGTTATTTTCACTTAACACATTTTGCTATCAGTTCAACTTTGGCCCCATTTGAAGGAATTATGGTGTTTTCCTAATTGCTTCCTGACAGTTTTGATTCAGCCCTGCATGAATTTATGGCAGCTTATTTCCTATTTTTGTCTGATTTCAACGCAGGACTTGCGTATTTTACTTGAAGCCAAGCAAAGATAAAAAAAAAATAAATACATTAGCTGCTCATTTCACACAGGAAAAGATTTTTTAAAAACATCATCCATATACATCACCAATTTATTTTTGAACAGAAAATCTGCGTGTTTATTTATGCTAGTGTTGAGATTCATCACAGCAGAGAAATGTTTCTCCATCTAATGAGGTTTGCTCTTTAGCCCTCACTCCATCTTTAATCATATTTACATGTTTGTTCAAATCATACGAGATCTCTGCAGCTTTAAGGAGTCACACATTCACACACCTCTGCTGTGAGCCGCCTTGTTGGAGTTAAGAGGCAACAGGCCTTTTTGGTGGTTGGGGGAGGGCAGTGAGGTGGGCTGGTGGGGGCTATACAGGGAATGCTATGTGGCTTGCATGACCTGACATGTCTCTGAAGCTGGAGGGGGTCTCGACCTTTGACCCAGGGCTCCAAAACTAGGAAGATGAAAAAAGGGGACAGGGCGGGAGGGTTTCGCCTCTAAACAAGGGCTTCTGTTTGGACCGCTCCAGGAATGTCACTTCCATAAAAAGATGCCTAGAGAGAGAAAGAAAGAGGAAAACATCTATCTATCTATCTATCTATCTATCTATCTATCTATCTATCTATCTATCTATCTATCTATCTATCTATCTATCTATCTATCTATCTATCTATCT
>NW_006800202.1:329697-395600 GCF_000485575.1 Poecilia formosa | reverse complement strand
CAATCAATCAATCAATCAATCAATCAATCAATCAATCAATCAATCAATCAATCAATCAATCAATCAATCAATCAATCAATCAATCAATCATGTTTATTTGCCGAAACAAAGCAGCTCAATGTGATGCACATGATAAAAACAAACCCATCACAGTCACCACTTGAGAAACCAGTAAAAACACATCAGAACTGGCAGCATCTATATGGCAAATTATTAAATCCTGCAGCAGCAAAGCAACCCAAGACCATCACACTGCCACCACCGTGCTTGACTGTTAGTGTGATGTTCTTTTTTTAATGTTGTCTCAGTTTGTGTTAGTTTGCTATTTTCTCTTCACTCTACGTCCCAAAAGTCTTACCACTCAACCAGATGAGTGGTCAGTAAAATCTGACGTTTTACTGACATCAGATGAACCTTTGTGGTTTGAGCCGTGCAGTGATGACATTTTGGTCCAGAGACTTTCTGACCGTTGAGTAACTCAAACACTCAGCTTTGTTTCTCATCTTTTTAGGACATGATGTGTTGCCTTTGGCCACCTATTAGCTGCTTCATGTTGTCAGACAAATTATATTTAAGTGAATTAAAATAATTTTTTTTATTGGACCTATACTTCTAGGTTTTTTCCATCAGGCTGCGCCACAGTTGAGACATTTCATAAATTTACCAACCAGAACAAATTATATCTTTGTGACGAGCTACTAGTAGCAACATGCCTACAGACCATGTTGTAAGGTTTCTGTAATCTGCAATACTGGTTCATTTAATGATACTCAGTGTTAAGTAGCTCAACAAAATATATATATAAATCATTTATAATTAATTTAAAATTATAAATTAGAATGTACTGAGTAAGAAGGTTTAGTGGAAAAGGTTTGAGAGCATCATATTCCATATGCACACATGAAGTTATTCTTGTGTGATTTTAATTGTTTCTTATTTAATGGAAACACTGCAAAATTGTGTTTCTTCGATGTTTGTGCTTTACAAAGAAAGTTTTGCTCACATTAGTAGAGAAAAATGCAGCTTATGACACATCTTCTGAACTGAACCACTACCTGCACTGTCAGCCCAATCGAAACACCTTCCCAGACGTTTAAATTCTATTAAATTGAACTTTAAATTTCTTTTGCCTCCAGATCATAATATTTAGAATAACTTATGATACAGGGACATGCGATCAGGCAATAAATGAGTCCGCGGACGGCGGCTGAAGGCTGCGCCGTGTGACTCTCTGGTCTCCAGCAGCAGAACATTGATGACTCTGCTCTGCAGGGGTTGGGTCAGAAGATAACCTTGTTTTCCACAATGTCTTCCTGACCGCTGCACAGGAGTCTGAGTGTATGCCTGACTAAAAGCAAAGAAAGGCTGAAATGTGTCCCCTCTGGAGAGAGAAGCCCTGACATGAAGACGGTTACGCAGCTCAGCAGGGAGCCGTGAAGGTGTCACATCTGCAAGTCCAGAAAAGAAGGTCAGAAGGTAACAAGCTCATTCCGTGGACAATTGTGATGTTGAAATCTAGGAATGGGCCTTTTTTATGGTAATAAATGTTCTTATCATAAAAACATTGTCACGATAAATTCAAATTATTGTCTGCATTGTTGGGATTGTTACAATTATCTCCACTGTTTGTTCAAAACTAAAAATTTGAAAATATGATTAAATACAGTTACAGTCTGCAGTTTAGTAAAGAAGTTTTTGCAAAGCATTATTTGTTTTTGTGGGGTTATGATTGCTCTGATGCAGTCACACAAAAAAAAAATAATCATCTTTCTTTTTTATAATGATCGTAATATCACCAAAAAGTGTTGTGGTAAAACTTTAAGTTCACAGTTTCAGTTTATTCACATTTTCTGTTATTTCCTCTCAAAATTGCACTCCAAAACATTAAAAAATAAAACTTCATCATAATTAACAACATCCAACTGTTTCAGTTATTAAATGCATTTTAAAGTAAAAGGGAAACTTCTCTTCTCCTCATGAAACTGAAGTGTGATCATCACTGGAGCTCGAGAATTTTGAGGATTTTAGAAAAAATCTGTTCACAGAAAGTCAGAGGATGAAACTTTTTCCTACCGGTTCTATTTTCGGATGCTGAATCCCTGTTGACTTAATCAGAGGCTCAACCAGAGTTCGGAGCCTGAACTCGGAGTGGTTGTAACCCCGGATTGGATCAGCCCTAATCTTCCAGGATGACGTCTCTTTGAAGGAATTTCCACAGGCTTTCCATCCCATGATAATTACATGGCCCAAGAGATCGTCAGTAACATGAACGAGCAATGCGTCTACTGTGAGGATGCTCTTTAAGCTAATGAGGATCATTGTTGTCTTAACTGTCACTCAAACACTGTTATTTTTTTATTTATTTCATAAAATTAGGGAAGGAGATGGGAACATGTTGTATCTGTGCTCGAGTGTTGGGAACAAAGTGGCACAAGATCAAATTTAAAATGAGTTCTTTGGACAGAGATAACTATGACTCATCCATTAGTGTTTTTATGCCTGAATGATTCATAGGTCAGCTTTGAGTGACTTAACATTTAAAGAGGAAAAAATGCTCAGGTACTGGATAGAAACCAAAAGGCGTCCAAAATCTGAAGAAACACGTTGGTAGAGCTCCAGAAAGCCAGAACTATCGATCAGTACCACTTTAACATGAGGTAAGTCTTAATGTGGTCAGTAAGAAAAACACTCCAAGTCCAAAGTAAAACACTGGAACTGAGTGTTTCTGCTCCCTTAAACAGGTTAGGATAAGTCTATGTGCTAGATAAAATCTGAAATCTCATTTTAACGTAATGAGATTTCAGTCTGGTTAGTTCTGTTTATTTTTAGTTTTATGGAGTCTTGTCTCTTTAAATCCAAGTAAGCTGCTGCTGACCACGCCCCCCGTAACTCATTTACACACCTCTATGAAAATGGCTCCAAACAGATGCACAATTATACAACCGTAAATCGTTGAAAAGCAGAAGTGGAACCTCCTGCACAACCATTAAGAATGCAGCAAGAGGTTTTTGCACATACATCCTTAAAACCAGCTGACCAAATGTGCTGGATGTCAGCTTTGGTTGCTAGGTAACTGGCTGGGCTTGACAAGGGTTGCTAGGTAACAGAAAATGCCTGCTGATTTGTGATGTTACATTGAATAGCTTTTCAAAACAGCTTATTAAGACATTAACTTATTGTCAAAAAAAGTGTTTTTATTAAGCATGTGGGAATTTTTAGAAGAAGCAGAAACCAGAATGAAAGAAGAAAACGTGCAAAATGTGAATTTTACATAAAATGTCTCCTTTGAATTATTACAGAAAAGTCTTAGAAGGTAACATATAAACAATCAAAGGGATAAATCCAGACTATAGTTCTTAAAATCCTCTGTTAGAACAGATGAAAGTTAAATCGTAACTTTGTTGCATTTCCTCGTTGTGAATGTTAAATGTCTGCAGGGACGGAAATTCCCCTCCCTGTAGTTAAAATCTCAGACGGTGGTCTTTAATGCATTCTCCCACTGCAGCTCCCTCCCTCCTGGACTCCCAATAAAATCCTCTGACCAGCAGTTGACCTTTCTTTGCCGTTCCTTGCTATCCGTGCCTTCTTCCTGAGTCTGCAGCAGCACATGGCAGACCAATGGGAATCAGCAGCTGCAAGGAGGGACGGCTCTGGTTTGGGGTGTCAGGGTCAAGGGGGTCATCGTACTGGTAAAGTCATCGCTGGGCATTGCTGACGTCCTACACCCCTTCACCCGTTCTCCTCCTCCTGCGTCACACTCCCTGGAGGCGCCCTTTGGCCCCGCTGTTTCTTGGTTCTACGGGGTCAAGACAGTCGAGGGTTAATAAAGTGATACCAGGTGTTGACCAGAGAGAAGCATCACCCAGCCCTCCACCTTTTTCTCTGAGATTCCCTCATTTCAACCTCCTGGATCCTGCAGGGACATCGGGCCTCATGGAAGAGTGACTGAGCATAAAGGAGTAAAAAGCTCCAGGTAGGAGGAACGCTGTGAGAACATGAACGTGTTGCACAAAGCTGCCATCCAAGCAAGCCGAGGGGCCAGTGGAACAATGTGGGGTTAACCGACCCAACAAAGTGGCCGATTATGTCTCAGTTCAGGAACCTCAGGAGCCAAAAAGATCCCAAATCCTTCTACTGTTGTTTCCCTGGATCAGTGGACAGACCAGCAAACACATGTCAGTGGGGGGAAGGAGCTCTAAAGCTGCGCAAAGAGGTTTTTCTCCTTTTTTTGATCACTGGAGAAGAGGAGGATGGATCGCTGCGGAGATCAAACCCAGTGAAAAGGAGTCATTGTGGCGAGAGCAAATGGCCCCCGACAACGAGCGAAGAACAAACAGAGGAAAGCCGTCAGGGTATGAGAGCCACACTGTTGAGAGCTGAAGATAATGAGAAAGAGTTCGGCCTTGTGTTGGGAAGTGCGAAAAAGCATGCATGAGAATCTGACCATGAGGCCAAAAACTGCCCACAACTTTTTGGTCCAATCTGCAAAACGAAGGCGGTCCTAATTAACGCTAATTAACATCAACGACAAGTTGGGGCCATTAGTCCAGCTAATCCCCCGTTTACATTTTCCCTCCTTGCTGGAACCCTGCTGGCCAATTCTTACGCAGCCGCAGAATGAACACATTGTTAGCGCGTCCGCCATCAAAGATACGGGACCCCTTGAAAGTTAGTCGCCTCCATTAGTGGCCGGACAGCGGTCCTGATCCGAACGCTCTGCTCAAACAGCCTGGGGAGCCGAACAGGGGAGGGGCAGGGAGGTCAACCCTCACGTTTAGTGTGCTCCATCCAATCCATCAATGACTTGTTTGCACTCTTTCATGATCCCTTGGCATGTGAAAGCAAAAGAAGCTGCAGCGGAGCATAAAGAGGACGACAGCATGCGATTCTGCACAACAAGTTAGAGATGGAGTCTCTAAACATGAGCGAAGACGACTGGGAAGCAGAAATCTCCCAGTTTTAAAGTGTAGAACAAGCTGGAAGCTAAATGTCATGATCTGTATTCACACAGAGCTTTGAATTTCTGTTGTTTGCTTTAGTTTATCTGTTTGTGTGTGGATGTATGAAAGTACCAACCGAAAAAAATAACCACAAGAAAACTAAGAGCAAATCTGGTTCAGATCTCAGTGATTTACTAGCAATAACTAAATGCTTTGTAACTTTGGGTTTTAATATGAATCTAAAAATGTAATCTGGGTCTAACTGCAGAAAGGAAAAGATGAAGAATTACACTGTCATCCTCTGGGAAACCAGAGGTGAATAAGTTAAAAGATGACATTTTATTCTCAGACTCTGCATGCCTCAGTTTAATGTTAAAGTTCATGACAGAACAATTGATCTGAACAATTGTCTTCTTTGAAAGGGCTGAAGCAGAAACCCTCTCCTGTAAGAGTACACAATAACACACAGAGGACTATCTGCACTAGATCAGGCATTGCAGTGGTCTAGTCAAAAACCAAACATTAACCTGACTGAGAAGTTGTGGTAGGACCTTAAAACCATAAAGACAAACAGAAAACAGCTACTGAGAGTTATGTCCATCAAAGGACATGTATCCATCCTCACCTGTCTGCTGTTCGGTATTTACAGAGTTTTACAGACTTTCTTTGTTTCTTAGAACAAATGTGATATTCAGAAGAAAATGTAACTTGGAAGCTGAAACGCTGCTTGGTTCTCTGTTGACTGGCGTTTGCAGAGCAGCTCGTCCATGAGCGACGCGTTTTCCTGCTGCTGGTTGTTTGAACCAGCTGCTCTTTCTGTGATGCTGTTGTTGGTATACATGCATATGTTGTTTGTCGCTGTGGTTTCTCAGTACTTTGGTTTTTCTCTCTCTTTCTGCAGGTGTAGAAGCAGACTACTTTTATCTTTGTATTCTTTTTATCGGTCTTTCTCTCCTCCACTCTTGTCTCTTTCTTTCCCTTAACTTTTTGCCCCTTTCTTTTTTTACTTTTTTGCTTTCTTTTCCATCCCTGCACCCATTATGTTTCAATTAAACCCAAACCAATTTCTGGTAAAATGTTTTAGTTACAGCAAAAGCCATAATTCTCTGTGCCTGAATGTAAATCTGTTGATCTTCTCCAAAAGTGAAGATGACAAAGACCATTAGCTTCTGGGCTAATGCCAAACCTGTTTATACTGTAATGAATTAATGCATATTAAGGTATTATTAGTCAGTGAACTATTAAAATAGGTGGTTATTTTACCGGGGGTGTCTTGTATTTGCGTGGAGTTCACTGCCCTTATATTTTACTGTACTTACATGAACATCCATGAAATCTTTCTTTCTCCTCTGACTGCATGCAGACTAGCAGAATCTATATAGGTAAAGTTAAAGTAGGTGAAGAACAGGTGAGATACCAGAACCCAGACGTGGAAAAAATAAAAAAATATACAAAGAGCAAAGGTTCACAGAGTTTCAGATCAAAACAGGAAATGACTCTAATGTCAGCTTCACGGGACAGGAACCGAAACAAACAGAAAACATGGAGTTTCCATCATTTCACTTTTCACTGAGGAAAAATGATCTATTTTTTACTGACACAAGTTCAGAATCACAACCATAAACTCTTAACAAAGAGTGAAAGCTGTTAAATGTGCAACAAAATTACTTTATTCTGTGATTAACAGTGTTTGTCACAGATCTCAATCCTGCAGACAGAATCCTGCAACTTTTATGATTCCTGAATCTAATAATAAATAATTAGGTTGTTATCAACACTGCAGAACTTCATGAGGAGACAAGAACCAAAAAATATCTGAATGTTGCAGGACACAGCCCTCGTAAACTAAAAAACAAATAAAAACTTTACTTAAGAACAGCATTGTTATTAAAATGTAGATAAATTACAAGCAGAATAAAGCAGAAGGTGGAAGCCCGTTTCAGGACTTGCTTTTAAAAGCTGGTTTTGCTCTGTTCGTCACGGTTCTTTTGGGGCTCCTCTGTTTGGACCCGTACACATATTTTGTTTTGCAGCAGAAAGCAGAAAATGGCATCCATAAGTTTACAAAACACAAAAGCCATAGAAGGACCAAAGTGCACAGAAACATGAAAACACGCTGAAAAAAAGATGAAAGTCAAGCATAACCAGACTAAAACACTTTCAACACAGTATTATATAAAGACAGTGTATATAAAGTTTATTTCTAAACTTTATATATCAATTTCATCTTTGCTGGTGTGTGTTTTGTGCATTTAGGGTTAGACTCCAATCATTTTAGGAGCTGATAAAGACAACGTATCCTCTCTGAACTGATTCATTGTTCATGTAGAAGCCATAAACAATCCTTAAAGAATCAGAAACCTGTTTTTCAGATTTAAACGTCTCTCTCATCGCGTCTCCTTCTGCCTCCTCACCATGCTGTTCAGTTCAGCCTTTGCATGTTTACGCCCCAGAAAATAAATACAATAAATTCCAGCACATAGCCAGGTCCTGTGTTATTTTTTGTCTCTGCGGGCGAGCACAATGGATACACAGCTGTGGTGATCAGTCTGGGCTCCCCGGGAGCCACCGGAGGCCCCGGAGCACATGTTCATTAATGATCACTTACAAAAGGCTACAATGGGAGCTGCCGCTTGCTGAGGTCTGCACTGGAACCACTTCACTTTCTGCTAAATGTTTAAGCTGGAGCTGTGGATTGATTGCAGCTGAGCTGACAGTTAAACCTTTACAGAGCGAAGCTTTAAAGGTCCCAGTTAGTTATAAAGAGACTTCTGCAGCCAGGGATTCCTCTGGAGGTTCTTTGTTGCATTCTATTGACAGGAAAGCTTTGGAGGGGTTTTTCTATCAACTTTGATGTAAAGAAGAATCTTTGTGCAAATTTAGACAGGAGGTTTAATCTGCAATAAGGATCATTCTGTTTAGTCACAAACAATACAGGATTGTCAGTCCAATCTATTTGTTATTGTAAAAAAGTAAAAAGCAACTTTTATTTTCAACCCTCGTGAAAGGATTTAAATCCTCTTAAAGACAATCAACTAAAATTGGAGCTAAAACTTTCCAGTCTTACAGCTGCAGCCACCGGGACCTTTGGGTCAGGGAAGGTAGGTGTTGCCTCCAAATGTCTCCAAACATCAATAGAAACCTCCAAATGTCTCCAAGTGTTAAACCTGCAATGAGATGTAAAAAAAAAAAAAAAAGGTTGCCCAAACAAGCTTCGCACATAAACACGCTTACATGCGCATGCAGGCCAAGCATGCTCAAATGCATTCATGTACACATGCACACACAAGCACCTAACCCTCCAGGGTGTTCCGCGACCCTCCCCCCGCTCTGAAACCCGATCTGTCGGCATGCAGCACGGAATTCTCCAATCGCCCTGACTTTTGACCTATGGCCTTTTTGGCAGTGCACAGAAGAGAAGATGAAGTGCCCAAGCCTCTCTCTTCCCCAACACAAAAAATCCCCTGTTCCAGCAGCCCTCCCACACACGGACGGGCACACACAAAAGCACACACACACACGCACACACACACACACACACACACACACTCACACTGAATCACATTTAGGACGCCCTGAGGCCAAACACTCTCTCCGGTTCCCGTGGGGCACATGATCAAACTGATCCTTGATACGAAGGTACCAGATACTTGTGCGTGTTTCTGTGTTACAGGGAGACCCTCATTGAGAGACGGTGAGTTCTGCAGAGGAACTTTGACTTTTAAAAGCCTTCGCCGGACCCTCGCAGAGAGCCGACCCAGCTGGCCAAGCTTTCACAGCCTCTGTTCGGCCTCAGAAAGCAACAAGATGCTTTTGTCAGCGTTGTCGTCATCGTCGTCGTCATCATCAGCAACAGAAAAGAAGAGATGGAAGAGTGTGACAGTGACAGATTGTCAGTGCCATGTGTTTTTGTCGTTTGCCCCTTGACTCTGTTTAATGTGGTGTCAGCGTGTGTTTGGCATCTCTGTAAATAACACTCGCTTTAAATCTGCACCATTGAAAGGAGGCTTCAATGTTTCAGTGACAATCTGATGTCTGGTCCTCATTACCGATCATTCAGTGGTTTTGTCCTCCTTTTTGTAACTTTTCTCATGGTTGTGCACATTTTATCGCTCCCTGAAGTTTTGCTGTTGCGTTTGTTGCTGGAGCATTTTAACCAAAATCTTACTGGATTAAAAAAATGTTTCACCGAAAACAGATCTTTTTGGTGCAGACAATCAAACCAACTCTTATGTTTGGTTCTGGTTCATTACAAAACACATAAACTGAAAATTACAACTGAAGAAAGACAATAGAGAGAAACCATGAAGAACAGGAACAGACATCCAGTGACGCTTCTCCAATTTTCTTAAAATATTTTCAGAACTCTTTGGTTCAGATTGACTGCTCAGCTTTAGTTTAATACAAGAAAATGAAAAAAATGTCAGAAATTAACAAAAAGAAATTAAAAATGTAAATCTGTAAACATCAGACAATAACTAATAGTCAGGTTGACGAGTTTCCAATGAGACATTTCCAAACTGACTGTATGTTATATTCCTTAAAAACTAAACAGAAAGTTTAGGGACTCTAGAATCTCCCCAAGCTGTTGATCTGCTGATAGATAACATCTCATTTAAGTATTAATCAAAAAATATATGAAGTCTTTGGGCAAACAGAGGTCTGAGCATGTATCCTTAAATATAAATGAATGTCATCTGCATACAATATAATCTCAAAATCATAAAATACGTAAAGTGGTTTTAACTCTGATCCTTGTGGCACTCTGTTCTTACAAGCTGCTAGAGAAGAGACTGAGACTCATTTCATTTTCTTTTTATTTATTTGTTCTTTGTTTTAGGTATCAGAGCTATTAGTTTGGGTTGGATTACTACAGATTCACCTACTTTTGTATTTACATCGGTTCTCAACATGTGTGTGGCCGTTTTGATTACTTCTCCTGTTCTCGGTTCTGCTCACTGATTCAACCTGAAGCTGATCTGAGTGCTGAAGGAACAAACCGGATGCAGATCACTGCACCGTTATCACCATGTCTGACTGCTGGTTTGATGCTCTTTGTCTGAAATGTTTTACGCCAGAAGTAACAGCTTCCAAAATGTTCCACCTTCACCAAATGAAGAATTATCAGGATGTTATTTGATGAGTGAGACGCCCCATTGCTTTCTCTGCACAGTCCCTCTTTCTGTTGAAGCATGAACTTTGACCCTAACTGAGGCAACTGAGACCTGCTGCACCTTAGATAAAACTATCTGGGCTCTTGTGACCTTCAATATGAGGCACTGATGCTCTCTTGGAGTAATTTTGGTTGGCCAGTCGATCCAAGAAAGATTCTCCACTGTTTTATGTTTTACGCATTTACATAATGGCTCACTTATTTTATTAAAACGATCATTTCCATGCAAATCAAGATTTTGTCATTTTTTTGTCATACGGCAGACTGACTGATAAAAACCATTAAATATAATGACATGAGAATATTTTTTATTAAGCACTAGTGAATATTTTTGCTGATAAAAAGGAACTAAAAGTCACAATTAGGTCTGTCGCAATAACAAATTTACCTGGATGATAAATTGTGCAGAAGTTATTGGAATAAATAATAATATTGTTGTTTTGAGCTGATTTTCAATCAGTAATGTTATGGTGATGGTGTAATAATGCAAGAACAGATTCTCAGAGATCAATAAACTTTAAATTCAAATGAATGTTTAACACTGGAACTGGAAGACATTTTAAATATCCAAAATAAATAAACAAAATAACCGAAGCAACAAATAAGATTAATGATAAAGTCTCTGTAAAAAGACTGTTTTTGGTAGAAACTAAGAGATAAAAAGAGAAAAATGACAAGTCATGCAAATGGAAATTATTGAGTTTAATTTATTATGTAATTGATTTATTGCTCATTGATACAGCAAGAGGTTTTTATCTGTCATCTTTTTTATAAAACATGTTGAATTCAACTTTACAAAGCTGCTATCGCTTCCTGAGAGTTTCCCATTTGTGAGACTTTGCATCCCAAAACGTACCTCTCCCTGCCACCATCTGACCGCTGCCACTTGTGCATTGTGTGTGTCCGGCATGGCTGCTCTCGTCATTTTCCCCTTTGATTGGCCTTCACACAATGTAATCAGTGTTGCAGCTGTCTGAAAAGGCCCCTTGTGCTGTATCTGAGCAATGCCGATCACCCCGATGCGTCCACAACTTTGCTTTTAGTTCCATTCAGGCTCTGTGACAAACGGCAAACTGTCTGGTGAGCATGTGTCAAGGCACTTGATTTACTGCTTTGTTTGACTGCGCGGGCCCTTTCTGAATGTCGCCTACGTCTTCTATGGCCTTACTGTAGTGGTAAGAATTGCCATGGCCGTAAGCTTGAAATTTTAATGTACAGACAGCCTGAAAGAATTGACCCTCTGTATACGTGAGTCACTTGATGTACTTCCTAAACACAAAAGCAGACTTATTCTTTAATTTTCTGTTTTTTTGGAGTGCTGATGAAGTGATTGCCTTGACAGTCAATCGAAATCACTGTTGCACAAATTTGGCCCTCAAATGTCAAAAAGAACCACAAAAACATATCAAAATCAATTTCTTCCTTTATCCAGAGAGAGACAGACAGAGAGAGAGAGAGAGCTTAAAGGCAACAACATGTGTTTTGAGTTATACTGCCGCAGTGATGTGCCTTTAACAACGTATAACTTGGAGTGCTGGACCCCCAAACTGTAGCCAATCCATTAGGACAAAGTTCTCTTGATCCTTTTCTTCAAATTCTCCACCATGGCTGATTAAATGTAGCCGATTTTCACGCCTGTGCTATGGAAGCCACAAGGTCTGAAAGGCCTCTGTGAGCGCAGAGAGCTGCCACTCCAGCCGGCTGATGAGGGAGAGAGCTAATGACCAGCAGGTCTCTGAGTTTAGCAGCTGGGAGGTAAATGTTTTAAACTCCTCATGTAGACCAGGAAACTTCTGTCCAAAACAAAAGAAAAGCTGACTGCAGGAAAAATAAAAAGTGATCAACTGGGGAATCTGTCATCAATCCTGGAAGACATTTATTTGATAAACAGTCATTGTGACGTTTTGTTTCATCAAGCGACATTTTCCATCATGGAAAAATTGCAATAGATTGTTTGTTCTAAAAACAAACAAATGTAGTAAAATATAATATAAATACGCTTTGTTGTCCCACAGAGTGGGAGGGAAATCCAGGTGACAGGAATCAAGACATGTAGGTTCACACAAAGAAAAAACTATTAAAATATACGAAAAACAAACACAGTAAAGAATGACATGCTGTACAGTAAAGGCAAAATTACATTATGATGCTATGAGCAAAAAGGAATGTGCAAATGAGTAGGATCACTTTTTTAAAATATGCATATGTATTTATGCATTAAACAACCCATTATAATATCTGAACAGTCAAGAAACGTCCACAATATGACTGATTCTAATAAAAATGTTTGCATCAGTGAGGGGGGACATTGTAGGTAAGCTGACAGCCCAGGTAAGGCCAAGGTCTAGATTTTACCTGTTACCATGACAACACTGTGTTGTAAGTAGCAACAAAAATGAAAATCGGGGCATTAAATCTATTTACAGTGGACAAACCGTGTAAAAGTCTGACAAAGAGCAAAGAAATGAAACAAAGAGCTGGAAGGACCTGAGAGACGCTTCGTCGTGTAGCTCAACATTTTTCTTTAGGAATCATTTTGTATTTTTTATACAGCAAAAAGTCAACAACAAAAGTAGAATCAGTTTGTTTCCCTGAGTGAGTAAGATGATTCAAATAGTTGAAAATATTTGGGTAATGACTCTTCAGAGAGCTAGACAAAAAAAGTATATTTTAGGCATATTCAGCTGATTTCAACTTAAGAATAAAAATAGTTTTTATTTCTACAATAAATGTAAATGTTGTGAATTTATTTCTCATTTTGAAGATGGATTTTTTCACTTAACGTCTAGCAAAAATGTGTTATTTTCTGGGGAACATTGAATAAACCTGAGCAGAAAGTGAATCTTTAGAAATCTGCATGACTAACACATAAAGATGGACAACAATGTGTCCAAAAATAAGGTCTGAAGTTTGACTAATGACCTCGTTCATGTCTGATTTTTCTGACTGACCTGGTTTCTCCAGCCTCCCTAAGATGTTCTCACTCTCTCAGGTTCTGTCATTAAAACAATGTTCTACGTTAATCTGCTGATTATTTCACTTCCATCTGGAGATTTTTTTGTCTTTATGACTTTCAGCTCGTTTCCCATGAACCCTCAGCCTTTTCTGCCTTTAATCTTTATTTAAAAATTCAGTTTCAAAGGGAAAAAAAATAATTTCATTACAGACAAACGAAGTAAATTTCCTTCCCTTAGATCAGTCCAAACAAAGCGTTACTTATGCATCACTTAACTCCTAATACTTGACCCTTCGGACAGCGAGCCGCCTCCTCCCTTCTGCTGCAGGGTGTAAAACCTGTCCACGCCCTCCCTGGGGAATCCTGGGAAAGGAAGACCTGCACATCTGTCCCCTGATGGACACAGAGACAGAAGAAATCAGAACCAAAAATTCTAATTAGCATTCTTGTTTTAAAAAGATACCGGCAGATAAACTAAACTCCTAGAAGTGAGAAGTAGAGTGAATGAAGGATGAATTTGGTTTTGTTAAGCCATCCATCAGCGCCGTAACAGGCAGAGGGTTAAAGGAGGGAACCAGGCACCCCTGGAGGAGAGGCGGACGGCTGCTGGAGCCGTGATCTTTACCTCCTCCCTCCTGAGAAGTCAGCAGGGAAAGTGGTTTGCCCTCCCTGTCTCCTTCTCCTCCTCCTCCCCTTCGTATTTCCCTCCATTTTCCCCTGAAAGCAGCTTGTAACAGTTTTTTCTCCGTCACACTGAGACCTGGGGCTAATTTGCTCACCTCTGTAATGCCCTTTTACACTTAAAAGCCGTGTATATGTCCAGTTTTCTTTTTACAGCTCCATGCAAACCTGCTAAAAAAGCTAATTGATGTTTCCCACCAGGAGCCGCTAATTATGGCTTTGCCAAGGTGAAAACATCAAGAGCCGACTTCAGAGAAACATCAGGCACAGAAGTTAATAAAAATACGCATTTGTAACTTTTATCCAGCTTTATGTTTTAATTAGAAACTGATTGGTAGACGTGTATGGACACACGTATTCATTCTGACCAGTAGGATGTCGGTTTTATACAGACTGGGCTCCTGAAGGTAAGTTTGAACTCAGAGATGTTCTGGCATCAACAAAATCAATATTTCAATATTCCAACTGTGAAAATCTAACTTCAGACTGCATTTTGAATTTATCCCTAGTTTCATTTGAAAAAAACAAGCTACTTTCTAAACTCCACACCAAAGCAATAGAAAGTAACTGGCTGATAATGAGCTCCAGACTCACTTGCTGGTTTTTAACCAGGATTTTAGTGGAAGATTTAGTGTTTGTACCAACTAATAACTGCAGGAGGAGACGGGCGTCACGTTTCTGTTTGGTCTGATTCAGATTTCTGCGTCGGAGGACAACGTCCTGTTTTTCCATATCTAAAACACTCCAATATTCACACATTAACAAATAATAATAATAAAGATTAGACTCAGTAATGTTCCAAACGGGTAATTTAGATGTTTCACAACATCTAAATTTTAAGATTCAGATGTTGGACTCCATATTAGATGAGATTAATTTTATTTAGTTTTCTCAAAATTCATTGAACTCCATTTTAACAGCATTCTGACTCACATGATGTGGGTAAAAAAAAACTCCTTCTGCTTCAAATCTGTGCAAACTTTCTGTATAAATAAAAATTCTGAAAATATGATGAATAAAATAATAAAACCCCACTCATTTGCCACAACTTGCTAATAACTAAATTAAAGATGGGATAATATGAAAAAATATGAATTGTTTCCATATGAATTAGTAAAAATGAGTTTCAGTGATAGTAATCTGACCAAAGGCAGATTATAGAAACAGTTTTTTGTGTGTAATGTAAGATCTGAACACAGGGACCCTTTGTTGCTTAGCAACAGAGCTAGCAACTTTGCTAGCCAGCAGCCCAACATGTACTACATTTCACACAAACTTCCAATAGAATAAAATAAAATAAAAATTAAATTACATGTTACATAACTTGATTCCCTGGCTTTAAGGATGTGTGGCATAATTTTGTCACTAGTCAGATATTAATACTCAGATTTTATTGCTCGGGTAAATTGTTTTTGTCTCTTGCAGGATCATTTTAATGACTCTAAATGAAGCAACGTTTTTCAGCTTTCGTTTTGTTTTCATCCAGCAAATCAAAAGACCCAAACTGGTCTTTGGACTTGACTTGGGATTCTCATAGATTGGTTTCTGTCTGTTATCATGAAGCAGAGTGATGTAAACACACTTTGACACCAGGGTGTGACAAGTGTGAGATGTTGACCCTCGTCTGTCCCCTCTCATTCTGCAGAGGTCCTTTAACATTTAGGTCGTAACCTGGCGGTTTTATTGGCGCTCTAAAGTCATCAGCGCTTTGGGATTGGATGAAAGGCTGCTAATGAAGTCAGTAATTGCTCCGGTTGATCAGTTTATTAGCTGCTCTGGCTGTGAGAACAGCTTTGACATATCCAGTCGAACATGCACCGTTAGCAAAGAAGTGGCTGAATGATGCTTGGGGTGGAGAGAATTTTGTTAGAACTTCAATTAATTAATTAACAAGGTCATCCGTAGCGATACCTGCAGGAATTACAGTGATATGTTCATTTATTTTCTGGCAGCTGTTTCTTTGATTTGGTCCTGGAGCCTAAAGTGAAATTGGTGGCCGTTCCCAACTGAAGCTGTCATCCAGATATACTGTGGCGGATTTGTCATCCAGTCGCCATGCACGACCTCCAGCACAGAGGAAAGCTTTTGGTCCTTTTTGTCCGTTTCCCATTATGTATGTGACCTGTCCCCTTAAAATGCCCTGAATGAGCGAAAGGTCCTGACTCTGCGCTGAGCTTCAGTATACATGTCAACTTTTTCTTTTCACCTCCTGCAGTCGGAAGAACAACTGCAATCGACATAAAAATGAAAAGCTGATGCATGTTTGAAGCGAATTAAACACGTTGATGTTCGGTGGTTTGGGAAGAGAGTTTCCGAACACAAACAAGCTTTTTCTGCATGACCTGTCGACAAAGAAGAGGAAAACAACTGTATAAAAGCCCTCCACCCCCGTCCTCCCCCATCCTTCTCCCCTCCTCACCCACAGAGTCCTTTCTCCCACTGACCAATGTTCAGGATTGCCCCCTCACCCCTGTGACCCCCACCGCCGCCACCACTGGACCCTTTCACTCTGCAACAAAGGCTGCCAGGGGCCGTGTTATTTGATGCACTAAAGAGCCATCCCACCCTCCCGCCCCCAGGACAATGCCCCCCCCACCGAGAGCTTTCTTCCTCTCACCTCCCTAATGACAGGTTTCATCCTCTTTGCTCGAACCCCCGGGAGGGGCAGCGGCTCCCGGCTCGGCCCACTCTGCCAGCAGACCTTCCTCCTACCCGCTAATAAACACACTTTCACTTTCCTACAGCGGCTGCATGGATGTAGGAAGCTGTGATGGGTCCCACTCCTCTCTATATGCACTGTCAAACATATTTGAGTTGTGTCTGCTATCTTCTACTCTTTAAGTCAAATAAATTTAGCAGGTTTTAGATTTTGAACCTAAATGTTTGAGTTTGTGAAAGACAAACTTTCAGTAGCAAGTTTCGTTCACTTTTTATTCATTTTGTCAAAAGTAGAATAAACTAGAGTTTGTAGGTTTGCACTTAAAAAAACTGAAAGAAGAAAAAGACAAGAGTGGGAACTATTTCCCAGAATGCTTAGCGACATGTTGTATCCTGAGATGGAAGAGTTACATTGATCTGACTCTTGTGTTATTAAGGAAAATATTCATTTTAATGTTTGCAGATCTTGAGGATAATATTCTACTAAACTAAATGTTTTTGAGCTGAATTCATTGAGATGTTTAACTAAATTCATTATAAAATCAGAAATTTTGTTCATGCATGAATTTAAATTATTCTAAAGTAAAATAAGTTGTTATTTTAGCTTTATAATGTGAGTGAAAGTAGTAGAGAAATATGTGCTCTTTAATTGAACAGTCGTTTTTGCATATTGTGAAATAATTATTTGGTTTAAATTTCAACATTAAGTTAATATTAATGCTTTCAGCTAAAGCATTAATAAATGAAAGCATTAATTAAATTAAATTTATCTTAATTCAAGATTAATTAAATTTATAACAGTTTGGACAAACTGTCTCTTGTTGTTAATCAACTTCATGAACTTTCATTTCTGAGTTAAAACCAAAACAATGTTCTTGTTCATTTAAATTGCTTTTTTAAGGCAGCAGGTGGACTTTCATTTTCAAAGTTAAACCACCTTAAATATTTTACAGCGCGCCATTCGTCTAAATAAAACCAAGATCTGTGTAATAGTTACAGATTAGTTACATTTTATCTCTGTGGACTGTTAAAAGCAACAAACTGCATTAACCAGGTGATTCAACACAGACTCTAAACGTTTCACCTCATTCAAACTCAAACCTAAAAGTTCATCTTGGTATGACGGATGAAACGCAGCCCTTGATCTTGACTTGATTCCAGGTTGATTCGTTGACCTTCCTGTACCTGAAAGGTCATGAAATACTTTCAAAACACAACCAGTCCTGCAAAGTCAAACTTCAGGCAAAGACACGTCAAAACTGGACCTTCGTCAGTGACGACCACCTCTCTGTCATCACATACAAGTGGTCACTGACGGGTTCAAAGAGCTTCCTGGTCGCTCATTACTCAGGGCTGCAGCCCAACCTCAGAGTGAACTGCTGTCTCTGCAGCTTTATGTCTTTCTCAGTCATAAAACTGCATCATCAGCAGAGAAAGTTGTATATAATACTCAGTTTCTCAATGATTTTCAGTGTGACTAAACAGTAGCAAAGAAAGTTGGTCATTCTCACTCTGCAAATCTATAAAAGACACAAGAAACTTCCTTCCCTCTATTCACAGCTCCAGCGTTCGCTTCCTAATTCATCCTGGTCCCATGACTGGGAGTCATGATCCTGTTCTAATCCTGAGTGATTATTTCCTTTGTTGAGTGTTGCACAGATCTTATCCTGTGAACTTCGGAGGGTCTAAATTTACAGCACAGGATGAGATCATGCAGCATCGAGAAATGAAACTAAGTCACTCACACATTTGACTTTATGAGTCAAAATCAGGCAAAATTTTGATGCTGCTGCAATTATTTTTAAAGCTCAGAACTGCTAAATCACATTTTAGTAAGTTCTGATCAATCATTGACTATTGAATATGAGTGATTAATGAACCAGTGGGTTTTTAGCACCTAAACAGGCTAAATGTTTTTACTGATTGTGCTTGGAAACCAAAACGAGGATGGAAACTCTGCAGGTACCTGCAGCAAAGTCACATTTCACCAAAACCCACAAAAGTAGTGAATAACATGGAAGCAGACGTACTGTTTAAAAAAACTGATTGATCTCTAAGGAAATGCTAATCAAATTATTCATTTATTTAAGTGGACAAAACTAAAGAACTTTTCCCTGAAATATTCCAGTCAATAAATTCTGATCAGCTGCGACAGACTGGCGACCTGTCCAGGATGTACCCCGCCTCTCGCCCGGAACGTTAGCTGGAGATAGGCACCAGCACCCCTCCCGACCCCACTGAGGGACAAGGGTGTTCAGAAAATGGATGGATGGATGGATGAAATTCTGGTCAGGTTCAAACTTTCCTCTTCAGAATCCAAACTTTTGGTTCAAAATACCTAAAATGATTGATTATCTAAGCAGAACATAACATCCCATTTCTAATTTGCACAAGAAATCACCTGCACTTTTACCAAATTTTCCAGCTTTTCTGATTTAATGTTATATTTCAGTGATTAATGTCTGAACAGGTGAAACACCCTAAAACCAATAACAGTTAACACGACGGGCACCAGCGCTTGTATTAGTGATGCCATTTGAGCCTTTGAGGTGCCGTGGTTAGTGTTTACCAGAGGTGGGTGGGTGTGGGTGGGTCGCTGGGGGCGCTGAGGTGGAGAGAGGGCGAGAAAGGAGAGAGAGGGCGTCACTGTGCAGCGGTGACGTGAAGGCGACAGGGTGTGACAGGAATGTGCACAAAGAACACAATTAAAGACGTTTGGTGCGATTTGTCTCATTTATCAGTCAGATTCTCACCAAAGATCCAAAAAATTACATCATTGGTTGATTTTCATCCAGTATTTTATGTTGTTTAAAATGCTGAAATACTTGAAAGTTGTTAATTCCTTAAATTTGACTAAACAAATCTTTTTTTCATAAAGATGAATGATCTTTGTGCAGTTTCAGTCTAGATTCACTAAACCAAAACCTTTAGGCTTTGGTTTACTCTACTCTGATTTTTAAGAAACATTTTTGAAAATCTGGAAACATTTATTAAGAGATGTGTCTTTTTGAGGACAATTTGATTTTAGCCAACATGAAATACATGCTGACACAAGAAGAAATCAAGTTGTTCATAAACAGTAAATATTAAATTAGGCTGCTGGTAATATTACCAACTGCAACCAAACAATAAATGCAACATCCAAACTGATTCCTGAAACTTCACATTCATTTACTTCCTATAGTACACAGGATGTTCAGCCGTATAGACTTAGTCTCCACAAAGAGTCTCTTCAGCTTGACTTCAATAAATGATCACTTATGAGTGTAAATGTATCATATTGGAAACTGAATTATTATATTTCTGCTTCCCCATGTGGGACCTTTAGCATCATGGGTCATATGTGCATCAGTTGTGGCATCAACTGCAGTAAAACATTGTCCAGAATGATGAATATTGGTGTGAGCACATTGTTGTCCTAATTAGCCATCAAATATATCTTGTTATTCCAAAGTAAAAGTATTAAAATATGTGTGCAGGTTTCATTTTGGATTTTCCATTGATGGTGGTTTGGCAGTCTCATTGTTCTGGCCTTTTCTGGACTGTCTTGGTTGTAGTGAATTCGTCTTTTCTGCAGCTTTTCATGAAGGTCCAGATTCTTAGCTGCAGCTTTTTGTGATGCAAAGCGATGATGGCTTTCCTTTGGAGGTAATCACGACACAAGAAAACAATCATTTCCAGCACAAATGCCTCGTTTACAGCAATCAGCCATAAAGACAGAATGATTTCAGCTGGATGCTCTCACTGCTTCACATGTGCTGATTGTAAAACTGTCCTGAAGTGAAGCTAGCTGAGAGGTTTGGGTACATTTACAGTATCAATGGGATAGAAGCTAATAAATCTGTTTGCATCTGATCACTCTGTAAGACTGGATGCATTTATGTAAAAATTATTTTATATCTATTTGAGAAGGATTTTCATAGACTAAATAATGTGTTTCAGTCATGCAGATTAAGATGTGATTAACTGATGTTTTTGTGTTCTGTATTTAAATGTTGGAGCTTTTCAAACCCCAAATTTGCATTTCAGATGCTTTTACATCTTAATCATGAATTTTCCAGCACCACACATGGCCGCCATGCAGCAGTGCATCAAACACTGACAACCTGTCCGGAGATCCTCCCTGGGGGGTCAGAGTAGCGGGAGGGGGGCAGGGATTTCACGCTTGACCTTCCCCTCACAGCTTTGTGAGCCCCTTCACTCCCGCCTTGATTCTCTTGACCTACTTGGTCATCCTGGAGCAAGCCACTTATAATACCTCCATCTCAGCCAGCAGCACGCCCATCACCACATCTGCACGGCTCCTCGCCGCCCTTTGACTGTGACTGCTGCAAAAGTTTACAGATAAAGAGTTAATCCTTTTGTGTCAAAAATTCGTAGAAACCGACAGAAATACATCTGCCCAGGTTGTAAATCCTTTTTACTTGATTTTTAATCCAAATCTCTTTGAGTCAGTCGTATGATTTTACAGGGCAGGAGGGCTGCAGAGCTCAAATTGGCTCATAAAGATGGCCACCTCTGTAGGAACAGTGGAATAAAGTTGGGTGACGGAGGAGTTTGTTGTCTTCAGTGTTATGGAAGTTCAACATTTAGTGGCCTAAGTGAATGACCAGCTGGGTGTAGCAGAGCAGATTTAACTGGAAATGATGGTTCAGCTGTTGTCATCTTTCAGCTTAGAAGACAGGATACATCTCAAATATTCATTTTAAAGTTTTACCACCTCTAAAGGTGGCCTTTATGCTTCCTTGTTCAGGTTAGGATAGGTCTATGAGTTATACAAAATATATTTATTACAGTTTTTGCACAAAATCATTTTTGGATAATGACATCTTCTGGTCAGTTCTGCCTTTTTTGAGCTCCTTTCAGAATGAGCTATTTTAAGGCCTATTTTAAATCCAAATTATCTCCTGCTGAAGCAGTGCAGACCCTTAGTAAGTTCTTACCACTGTCAGTCATGCTCATGTACATGCTGCTCATACCCTCCCCATACAGCATATTCAAACCCACTTTTGCTGTTTTGCTGCAGTTGTGAAAAACATGAGAGAAACAACCTAATACAGGAAAACTGTTTAATCATGGCTATGCTAACTAGCCTATGGGTTCACAGCAGGCTCTGCTGTGGTGAAGGAACTGTAGCGCAGCAGAGAGCAAAGGGTAAGAGTGTGAGCATGAGTGTGTACACAAGGATGATTGACAGCGCTAAGATCCTCCTACTGGCTCTGATTGGTTATTACTGTGAATTTCTGCAGATGGCAGTAGGACCACTGGATGAAGGCAGAGGAGCTTGATGTTCACACATTATCTGTCTCATATTATCCTGTAGTAACAGTTTTAGCAAAATGTATTTAAAAAAACATAATTTCATAAAAGCTTTAAGGTGGCAGAACGGTATGAATCTGTAAAAGGGATAAGTACTTTCTAGTAGCACTCCAAAATTGTTTTTAATGTCCGTTTTGAAGGATGAAACTCCAGTCTGTAAACTCAGGCAGAGCTGCAGGCTTCACCCAGATGAACACCCAGGATCTTCTGTTTTACTGTTTCTGCCCCTCCAGAGGCTCCTGCTGGAGCGACGGCCCATCCAGCACCCAGGACTCGTTTCTCCCCGCAGAAAGCAACACTTAAGGCCTCCTGTCTCACACTGCAGGGCTGGCAATGGCTGGGAACCCTTTTGTACTCCGATGAGAGCAAACAAAGACATGCATGTGCAGAAGCAGAAATAAAAGGAGGGAGGAGGGAGGAGGGAGGGATGTTTGGTAAACAGCGTGAAAGCCGAAGGGAGCGGCCGTCGCCAGATGAGAGGAAGAGGGGAAGTGAAGGAGAGGGAAATTGCATGCCACAATCCGAAGACAGGCTGATCACAGAGGAAGGGGGGGCACACCTGGCACTGAACAAACACGTGTGTGTGTGTGCATAGACACACAGCTGGAGCTGGAGCTCAGAGCTGATCTCACTCATCCATGTGATTATTGATAAAAGCATCACTCCATTCCTCAGCAGCACTCTGAGCTCTTCATCCTCTATTATATGGATATGAGGGTCAAACCCAAAGATGACAAAGTCCTCATATCAAAGACCAAACTCTCCCAGTTGACCCAGCGCTCCCAGTTGACCCTGTTGTTTTATTTGAGTCCAAATAACTCCCCTAATTAAAGCTCCTTCCTATTATTTTTCCCTCCTCTCATCTGTAAAGAGCTGGGCCTTCAAACTGCTAATAAAATAAACTGAAGGGGGCCCCGGCTCTTTATTTGTATTAGTGTGAAAAGCGTGTGGGAGAAGAAGGCTAGGCACAGAGAGAGGGAGGAGAGGGGAGGATGGAGGTTTAAGGTTCAGAGGGGGGGTAAAAGAAACAGAGGTCAGCAGAAAACAAAGAAGCGCGAGACCTGGAGGTCAAGCTGCCTGGTGTCAGAGTCAGCGGCCCGGCGATGCTGCGGACCAATGGCCCCGCTTGTATAATCGCCGGGGTCCGTTTTGTCCACCAGGGTAGGATAGAATATATCACAGCGCTGCTGACAGATGAACAATAGATCATGCTCTGTGGAAGTCCGAGCGGAGCCTTCGGACGTCCTTTGACTCGGCCAGTACATCTGGAAGAGACCAGATTAACCCCGCGTTTACTGGCCTCGCTCATGGCTGACCTCTCTGGCCTGAACAGAAGTCCCAACAATATCATTTATGGGTTTCATAAAGGATGGAGCGAGTCTGAGTGAATCATCGTCTTAGGAGGAAGTGGGAGGAAATCAGCTAAATAAAATAAAGGTGCTGCATGTTTAAGGATTACCAAAAGGGGAGAGCTTAGCATGAAAAAACAAAAACATCCTGCAGTTTTATATTTCACACTTTATGTTTGCACTCAAGGACAGTATAAAACAATACATGATGTTTTTATCAGATACTAGAAAGTGAATTAGTCGCTGCATTTTTGTGCTGTGATACATTAGTTATGCTAATTATCTGGATACCAAAGCGAAGCATTCGGGACTCCTAATCTCTAATATTTGGGGAACATTGAGGTTTCTCAATGAGGAGAGAAAGGTGGACCAAACCAGAACTTTATGTCAACGTACGGATCTTTCAACATCAGTAAAGCACAGAGCTCATTGTGCGTCCAGCTTAAAGATTCACCTGAAACAACATCAAGCTGAATGTAAACATCACTGGTAGCTGAGGAAAACCAGAAGTCCAAATCCAGCCGCCTGCAGCATTCAGCTGGTCCAAAACACTGCACAGCATGTGGGAAAGAAAACAGCTATGGTGCTTTTCCTGTCACACTGACCCAAACAGACACAGATCAGCTTACGGTTCTGTGTCTTGGCCAGAGGAACATCAGCATAACGAAGCTGGAATCAAACCTTCTGATTGCAAGGCGGTTACTGTAACCCACTGAGGCTTCGGTACCTCGGGTTCACTGGATTCTCTAAACATCAACAACTCCAAAGTGATTTCAACCTTTTTCATTTCTAAATGCCTGAACCTAAATAACATGACTCTTTTCAGCCAGTTAGTTTGATTATCCGTCCATCCTCTCTTCATTACAGCACGAAACAAACTGTGAAGAGGATATTTTGAAAACTTATTTTTTTCATCTTTGAATTATGTTATAATGTTATTCCCTCATCAAAAACAAGCTGGAAAGGATTGGAGGTTCTTAAAGAGACAGAGGCCAATTTCAAGGCATCAGATGATGCAAAGTTAATTTTTTATATATATTGCACTGTGCTAAAGAGTAGCATAGTGTGCCACTTCCAAAAAAATACACAAAACCACCCCTTTTAAAATCAAACCGTGACATTTTACTCCTAGTCAGAAGTCTGAGACTTTACAAAATAAAAGCATAGTTGCAGAGATAAACTTTCCAAAACAATAAGATTTAAAAATAATCTTTTTGTTGTTGTTGTTGTTGAAATCTGAATTTGATTAATCTACAGCACTACTTCTTATTTATCACTGGCGTTAGCTATAAAGAGATTTCTGTTAATCTCTTCAAATGTTCGCATATTTTTGGTAATCCATTTGAAGCAACACAGTAAGTAACAAACTTCCTAAGTTTTGTATTTCTACATCTCCTCTGAGCTCATCTTGTCCAGGAAACTCATAAATTAGATTTTACATTGAAGAGTCTTTTAGAGAATAAAGTAAAACTGGGACACAACAGGTGCAAAAGGACACCACTGACAGACATTAGAACCAGATGGTATCAGTTGTTTGACTTTATTCAAGGCCCAGCCAGTGAATTTGACCCATAACAATCCTGCGTTTCCATTAACAAACATTTTGTGGACGTTTATGAGTGTTGCTTTGTCTCTATGGATATTATGAGATTTTCAGGGTTCTCAGATCCTCAGAAATATTCTAAACACCGATGTTTAAATAACTTACAACCTCTGGACTCAAAACATCAGGGCTGAGCAACGCTCAGGAGGAAAAGTGATAATGTGAAATGGTGATATGATAATAGCTTCAGGCTGTGGTGGAGATATAAACATGATCTGAAGGGCGTTTGAGCTCATCGGGGGGGTTAAGTGGATCTAATCCTCCTGAAGAACCAGGGCTATTGAAAGAAATGCAGGCAGAGAAAACTATCTGTTAAGGTTCAGTCATGGGTAACACTGAGAAGATTTGAAAGAATTACACAGAGCGATGCCACATGGAACGGCTTGGCTAAACTTAGATGTTACTTGAGTAGAAAAGAAGTTACCAGAAAGCTTCGAGTTCAGGAGAGTCGGCCAAGATGTGCAAACTGAGCCCAGAGTAGCAGAGAAACTGCTGTGACTGACAGCGAAGGAGGACGAAGGACACGCTGCAGGAATGAGGCACAGGTTCAAAGCTCGTAATCACAACGCTGCGGAGCAAAAGGGTTGAAAGAAGAAGCCTTGAAAGAGACTTATCTGTGACCTATCTGTCCTGACATGCACACTCTGAGCCCTGGAGGGAGCGAACAGGAGCTGCATGACGAACGCAGGGCTCTGGGCTCTGGGCTGGGGCCTTGGCCTGTGCTGCTCTCTGGCCCAGAAACCAGTCCATCCAGACTCCCTCACACCCTGAGGAAAAACTCCCAGGACTTCCAGCTGTGATCGACTGATAGGGGGGAAAAAAATCACAGTAACAAGAAAGGCAGTTGCAGCAATACAGATGTCACTTTCTCCATTCATTTATCATCTTGTGTGTCAGCAGATTTGTCAGCGATGTCTCATTAGTTCAATCACACCTTTAACAACATATCAAGGTTTTTATTGATTTGATTCATTTATTTCATACATTTCACCAAAGAGAGAAAACAAAAGACATGCAAATACGTCACTTATTGGTGACTATGTGCCTGAAAAGCAGCATAAAGAAGTTTTGATTCCCAAAATAAACCCAGTGAGTTGGAGATGATTGTGTAAAGCAGCAGCAGTGATTCAAAATACAGTGACGTCACTGTACACATGGAGATTTGTCCAAACTGGGTGAGCAGTCGGGTTAGGTTAAAAGTTAAACTTTCAAATCTCCACTTCTGGTTTAGTTATGAGTATTTTTAGAGGGTTTCAAGTACTCTGGATTTTAGCTATTTGCGTTGTTATATTAAGCTTCACTCTTGTATAATTTTAGCCTAACTTTGATTCTCTACGTTTTAATCCACTGATGTTGATTCGGATGTATGAAAGAGGATTTCCTGTTTTGTTTCTTTATGCTTCTTCTCAGATCCAGAAGGTTCTGGACCTCAGATTAACTGTTTCAGAACCAGAACATTATCATCTGTAACTGCGGCTCTGATCTCGGTGTTTCCAGCTGAGCTGTGATCCTTTCAGTGAGAAACAATTAAAAGCACCTAACTGCCCCGCGCCTTGCTGCCATGTCGCCGTCGTGCATCAGAGCCGTGTGACTGCTTTTCTCACACATACAGCACACCTGCGAGATTTACCCTAATGAATACCTGATGTGCTGAAGCAGTTAATTCCGCCTATAAAATTCCTCCCTTCCTCCTTCCTGTGAGCTGCGGCTGCTGTTTATCAAACGAGGTAACGTCCTGTCATGTGACCCCCCCATCTCACTCCCACCTGTGTGGACTTCTCCTTTAATCCCCTCTTCTACCCCCCAACCTCATTTTTTTTATTTTGCTCCGTGCTTTGAACACTTAGACTACTGAGTGTAACTAATTCTCCCACACAAGGATATTGTCTTTTCTCTATCTCTGCTTTTGTCCCGCTCTTTCAAGGCTGCTATTCACTGATTTCATTAGTCAGCTGTGTGGTGGGCTGGGGGGCGGAGGGGTGGAGGCAGAGGGGCTTTCCAATTAAAGGGCTTTAATAGCCTATTACCATCACCTCAGGTTTAACTCAACTGTTTCTAAAACATGAAACCAGCTGAAGATTAATCGTCAGAGCTGCGTGGGAGCCGCTCAGAGTCTCTGATGATAAATATGAATTTTAGTTTTAGTTTTAGAGATTTTCTGAATTGCAAATTGCTGCTTTTGTCTGTTAGTAAGCTAAAGGTGGGTTTAATTTAGGGGTGNTCTTCAGAATCCAAACTTTTGGTTCAAAATACCTAAAATGATTGATTATCTAAGCAGAACATAACATCCCATTTCTAATTTGCACAAGAAATCACCTGCACTTTTACCAAATTTTCCAGCTTTTCCTGATTTAATGTTATATTTCAGTGATTAATGTCTGAACAGGTGAAACACCCTAAAACCAATAACAGTTAACACGACGGGCACCAGCGCTTGTATTAGTGATGCCATTTGAGCCTTTGAGGTGCCGTGGTTAGTGTTTACCAGAGGTGGGTGGGTGTGGGTGGGTCGCTGGGGGCGCTGAGGTGGAGAGAGGGCGAGAAAGGAGAGAGAGGGCGTCACTGTGCAGCGGTGACGTGAAGGCGACAGGGTGTGACAGGAATGTGCACAAAGAACACAATTAAAGACGTTTGGTGCGATTTGTCTCATTTATCAGTCAGATTCTCACCAAAGATCCAAAAAATTACATCATTGGTTGATTTTCATCCAGTATTTTATGTTGTTTAGAATGCTGAAATACTTGAAAGTTGTTAATTCCTTAAATTTGACTAAACAAATCTTTTTTTCATAAAGATGAATGATCTTTGTGCAGTTTCAGTCTAGATTCACTAAACCAAAACCTTTAGGCTTTGGTTTACTCTACTCTGATTTTTAAGAAACATTTTTGAAAATCTGGAAACATTTATTAAGAGATGTGTCTTTTTGAGGACAATTTGATTTTAGCCAACATGAAATACATGCTGACACAAGAAGAAATGAACTTGTTCATAAACAGTAAATATTAAATTAGGCTGCTGGTAATATTACCAACTGCAACCAAACAATAAATGCAACATCCAAACTGATTCCTGAAACTTCACATTCATTTACTTCCTATAGTACACAGGATGTTCAGCTGTATGGAGTTAGTCTCCACAAAGAGTCTCTTCAGCTTGACTTCAATAAATGATCACTTATGAGTGTAAATGTATCATATTGGAAACTGAATTATTATATTTCTGCTTCCCCATGTGGGACCTTTAGCATCATGGGTCATATGTGCATCAGTTGTGGCATCAACTGCAGTAAAACATTGTCCAGAATGATGAATATTGGTGTGAGCACATTGTTGTCCTAATTAGCCATCAAATATATCTTGTTATTCCAAAGTAAAAGTATTAAAATATGTGTGCAGGTTTCATTTTGGATTTTCCATTGATGGTGGTTTGGCAGTCTCATTGTTCTGGCCTTTTCTGGACTGTCTTGGTTGTAGTGAATTCGTCTTTTCTGCAGCTTTTCATGAAGGTCCAGATTCTTAGCTGCAGCTTTTTTTGATGCAAAGCAATGGTGGCTTTCCTTTGGAGGTAATCACGACACAAGAAAACAATCATTTCCAGCACAAATGCCTCGTTTACAGCAATCAGCCATAAAGACATAGAGTGATTTCAGCTGGATGCTCTCACTGCTTCACATGTGCTGATTGTAAAACTGTCCTGAAGTGAAGCTAGCTGAGAGGTTTGGGTACATTTACAGTAACAATGGGATAGAAGCTAATAAATCTGTTTGCATCTGATCACTCTGTAAGACTGGATGCATTTATGTAAAAATTATTTTATATCTATTTGAGAAGGATTTTCATAGACTAAATAATGTGTTTCAGTCATGCAGATTAAGATGTGATTAACTGATGTTTTTGTGTTCTGTATTTAAAAGTTGGAGCTTTTCAAACCCCAAATTTGCATTTCAGATGCTTTTACATCTTAATCATGAATTTTCCAGCACCACACATGGCCGCCATGCAGCAGTGCATCAAACACTGACAACCTGTCCGGAGATCCTCCCTGGGGGGTCAGAGTAGCGGGAGGGGGGCAGGGATTTCACGCTTGACCTTCCCCTCACAGCTTTGTGAGCCCCTTCACTCCCGCCTTGATTCTCTTGACCTACTTGGTCATCCTGGAGCAAGCCACTTATAATACCTCCATCTCAGCCAGCAGCACGCCCATCACCACATCTGCACGGCTCCTCGCCGCCCTTTGACTGTGACTGCTGCAAAAGTTTACAGATAAAGAGTTAATCCTTTTGTGTCAAAAATTCGTAGAAACCGACAGAAATACATCTGCCCAGGTTGTAAATCCTTTTTACTTGATTTTTAATCCAAATCTCTTTGAGTCAGTCGTATGATTTTACAGGGCAGGAGGGCTGCAGAGCTCAAATTGGCTCATAAAGATGGCCACCTCTGTAGGAACAGTGGAATAAAGTTGGGTGACGGAGGAGTTTGTTGTCTTCAGTGTTATGGAAGTTCAACATTTAGTGGCCTAAGTGAATGACCAGCTGGGTGTAGCAGAGCAGATTTAACTGGAAATGATGGTTCAGCTGTTGTCATCTTTCAGCTTAGAAGACAGGATACATCTCAAATATTCATTTTAAAGTTTTACCACCTCTAAAGGTGGCCTTTATGCTTCCTTGTTCAGGTTAGGATAGGTCTATGAGTTATACAAAATATATTTATTACAGTTTTTGCACAAAATCATTTTTGGATAATGACATCTTCTGGTCAGTTCTGCCTTTTTTGAGCTCCTTTCAGAATGAGCTATTTTAAGGCCTATTTTAAATCCAAATTATCTCCTGCTGAAGCAGTGCAGACCCTTAGTAAGTTCTTACCACTGTCAGTCATGCTCATGTACATGCTGCTCATACCCTCCCCATACAGCATATTCAAACCCACTTTTGCTGTTTTGCTGCAGTTGTGAAAAACATGAGAGAAACAACCTAATACAGGAAAACTGTTTAATCATGGCTATGCTAACTAGCCTATGGGTTCACAGCAGGCTCTGCTGTGGTGAAGGAACTGTAGCGCAGCAGAGAGCAAAGGGTAAGAGTGTGAGCATGAGTGTGTACACAAGGATGATTGACAGCGCTAAGATCCTCCTACTGGCTCTGATTGGTTATTACTGTGAATTTCTGCAGATGGCAGTAGGACCACTGGATGAAGGCAGAGGAGCTTGATGTTCACACATTATCTGTCTCATATTATCCTGTAGTAACAGTTTTAGCAAAATGTATTTAAAAAAACATAATTTCATAAAAGCTTTAAGGTGGCAGAACGGTATGAATCTGTAAAAGGGATAAGTACTTTCTAGTAGCACTCCAAAATTGTTTTTAATGTCCGTTTTGAAGGATGAAACTCCAGTCTGTAAACTCAGGCAGAGCTGCAGGCTTCACCCAGATGAACACCCAGGATCTTCTGTTTTACTGTTTCTGCCCCTCCAGAGGCTCCTGCTGGAGCGACGGCCCATCCAGCACCCAGGACTCGTTTCTCCCCGCAGAAAGCAACACTTAAGGCCTCCTGTCTCACACTGCAGGGCTGGCAATGGCTGGGAACCCTTTTGTACTCCGATGAGAGCAAACAAAGACATGCATGTGCAGAAGCAGAAATAAAAGGAGGGAGGAGGGAGGAGGGAGGGATGTTTGGTAAACAGCGTGAAAGCCGAAGGGAGCGGCCGTCGCCAGATGAGAGGAAGAGGGGAAGTGAAGGAGAGGGAAATTGCATGCCACAATCCGAAGACAGGCTGATCACAGAGGAAGGGGGGGCACACCTGGCACTGAACAAACACGTGTGTGTGTGTGCATAGACACACAGCTGGAGCTGGAGCTCAGAGCTGATCTCACTCATCCATGTGATTATTGATAAAAGCATCACTCCATTCCTCAGCAGCACTCTGAGCTCTTCATCCTCTATTATATGGATATGAGGGTCAAACCCAAAGATGACAAAGTCCTCATATCAAAGACCAAACTCTCCCAGTTGACCCAGCGCTCCCAGTTGACCCTGTTGTTTTATTTGAGTCCAAATAACTCCCCTAATTAAAGCTCCTTCCTATTATTTTTCCCTCCTCTCATCTGTAAAGAGCTGGGCCTTCAAACTGCTAATAAAATAAACTGAAGGGGGCCCCGGCTCTTTATTTGTATTAGTGTGAAAAGCGTGTGGGAGAAGAAGGCTAGGCACAGAGAGAGGGAGGAGAGGGGAGGATGGAGGTTTAAGGTTCAGAGGGGGGGTAAAAGAAACAGAGGTCAGCAGAAAACAAAGAAGCGCGAGACCTGGAGGTCAAGCTGCCTGGTGTCAGAGTCAGCGGCCCGGCGATGCTGCGGACCAATGGCCCCGCTTGTATAATCGCCGGGGTCCGTTTTGTCCACCAGGGTAGGATAGAATATATCACAGCGCTGCTGACAGATGAACAATAGATCATGCTCTGTGGAAGTCCGAGCGGAGCCTTCGGACGTCCTTTGACTCGGCCAGTACATCTGGAAGAGACCAGATTAACCCCGCGTTTACTGGCCTCGCTCATGGCTGACCTCTCTGGCCTGAACAGAAGTCCCAACAATATCATTTATGGGTTTCATAAAGGATGGAGCGAGTCTGAGTGAATCATCGTCTTAGGAGGAAGTGGGAGGAAATCAGCTAAATAAAATAAAGGTGCTGCATGTTTAAGGATTACCAAAAGGGGAGAGCTTAGCATGAAAAAACAAAAACATCCTGCAGTTTTATATTTCACACTTTATGTTTGCACTCAAGGACAGTATAAAACAATACATGATGTTTTTATCAGATACTAGAAAGTGAATTAGTCGCTGCATTTTTGTGCTGTGATACATTAGTTATGCTAATTATCTGGATACCAAAGCGAAGCATTCGGGACTCCTAATCTCTAATATTTGGGGAACATTGAGGTTTCTCAATGAGGAGAGAAAGGTGGACCAAACCAGAACTTTATGTCAACGTACGGATCTTTCAACATCAGTAAAGCACAGAGCTCATTGTGCGTCCAGCTTAAAGATTCACCTGAAACAACATCAAGCTGAATGTAAACATCACTGGTAGCTGAGGAAAACCAGAAGTCCAAATCCAGCCGCCTGCAGCATTCAGCTGGTCCAAAACACTGCACAGCATGTGGGAAAGAAAACAGCTATGGTGCTTTTCCTGTCACACTGACCCAAACAGACACAGATCAGCTTACGGTTCTGTGTCTTGGCCAGAGGAACATCAGCATAACGAAGCTGGAATCAAACCTTCTGATTGCAAGGCGGTTACTGTAACCCACTGAGGCTTCGGTACCTCGGGTTCACTGGATTCTCTAAACATCAACAACTCCAAAGTGATTTCAACCTTTTTCATTTCTAAATGCCTGAACCTAAATAACATGACTCTTTTCAGCCAGTTAGTTTGATTATCCGTCCATCCTCTCTTCATTACAGCACGAAACAAACTGTGAAGAGGATATTTTGAAAACTTATTTTTTTCATCTTTGAATTATGTTATAATGTTATTCCCTCATCAAAAACAAGCTGGAAAGGATTGGAGGTTCTTAAAGAGACAGAGGCCAATTTCAAGGCATCAGATGATGCAAAGTTAATTTTTTATATATATTGCACTGTGCTAAAGAGTAGCATAGTGTGCCACTTCCAAAAAAATACACAAAACCACCCCTTTTAAAATCAAACCGTGACATTTTACTCCTAGTCAGAAGTCTGAGACTTTACAAAATAAAAGCATAGTTGCAGAGATAAACTTTCCAAAACAATAAGATTTAAAAATAATCTTTTTGTTGTTGTTGTTGTTGAAATCTGAATTTGATTAATCTACAGCACTACTTCTTATTTATCACTGGCGTTAGCTATAAAGAGATTTCTGTTAATCTCTTCAAATGTTCGCATATTTTTGGTAATCCATTTGAAGCAACACAGTAAGTAACAAACTTCCTAAGTTTTGTATTTCTACATCTCCTCTGAGCTCATCTTGTCCAGGAAACTCATAAATTAGATTTTACATTGAAGAGTCTTTTAGAGAATAAAGTAAAACTGGGACACAACAGGTGCAAAAGGACACCACTGACAGACATTAGAACCAGATGGTATCAGTTGTTTGACTTTATTCAAGGCCCAGCCAGTGAATTTGACCCATAACAATCCTGCGTTTCCATTAACAAACATTTTGTGGACGTTTATGAGTGTTGCTTTGTCTCTATGGATATTATGAGATTTTCAGGGTTCTCAGATCCTCAGAAATATTCTAAACACCGATGTTTAAATAACTTACAACCTCTGGACTCAAAACATCAGGGCTGAGCAACGCTCAGGAGGAAAAGTGATAATGTGAAATGGTGATATGATAATAGCTTCAGGCTGTGGTGGAGATATAAACATGATCTGAAGGGCGTTTGAGCTCATCGGGGGGGTTAAGTGGATCTAATCCTCCTGAAGAACCAGGGCTATTGAAAGAAATGCAGGCAGAGAAAACTATCTGTTAAGGTTCAGTCATGGGTAACACTGAGAAGATTTGAAAGAATTACACAGAGCGATGCCACATGGAACGGCTTGGCTAAACTTAGATGTTACTTGAGTAGAAAAGAAGTTACCAGAAAGCTTCGAGTTCAGGAGAGTCGGCCAAGATGTGCAAACTGAGCCCAGAGTAGCAGAGAAACTGCTGTGACTGACAGCGAAGGAGGACGAAGGACACGCTGCAGGAATGAGGCACAGGTTCAAAGCTCGTAATCACAACGCTGCGGAGCAAAAGGGTTGAAAGAAGAAGCCTTGAAAGAGACTTATCTGTGACCTATCTGTCCTGACATGCACACTCTGAGCCCTGGAGGGAGCGAACAGGAGCTGCATGACGAACGCAGGGCTCTGGGCTCTGGGCTGGGGCCTTGGCCTGTGCTGCTCTCTGGCCCAGAAACCAGTCCATCCAGACTCCCTCACACCCTGAGGAAAAACTCCCAGGACTTCCAGCTGTGATCGACTGATAGGGGGGAAAAAAATCACAGTAACAAGAAAGGCAGTTGCAGCAATACAGATGTCACTTTCTCCATTCATTTATCATCTTGTGTGTCAGCAGATTTGTCAGCGATGTCTCATTAGTTCAATCACACCTTTAACAACATATCAAGGTTTTTATTGATTTGATTCATTTATTTCATACATTTCACCAAAGAGAGAAAACAAAAGACATGCAAATACGTCCCTTATTGGTGACTATGTGCCTGAAAAGCAGCATAAAGAAGTTTTGATTCCCAAAATAAACCCAGTGAGTTGGAGATGACAGTGTAAAGCAGCAGCAGTAATTCAAAATACAGTGACGTCACTGTACACATGGAGATTTGTCCAAACTGGGTGAGCAGTCGGGTTAGGTTAAAAGTTAAACTTTCAAATCTCCACTTCTGGTTTAGTTATGAGTATTTTTAGAGGGTTTCAAGTACTCTGGATTTTAGCTATTTGCGTTGTTATATTAAGCTTCACTCTTGTATAATTTTAGCCTAACTTTGATTCTCTACGTTTTAATCCACTGATGTTGATTCGGATGTATGAAAGAGGATTTCCTGTTTTGTTTCTTTATGCTTCTTCTCAGATCCAGAAGGTTCTGGACCTCAGATTAACTGTTTCAGAACCAGAACATTATCATCTGTAACTGCGGCTCTGATCTCGGTGTTTCCAGCTGAGCTGTGATCCTTTCAGTGAGAAACAATTAAAAGCACCTAACTGCCCCGCGCCTTGCTGCCATGTCGCCATCGTGCATCAGAGCCGTGTGACTGCTTTTCTCACACGTACAGCACACCTGGGAGATTTACCCTAATGAATACCTGATGTGCTGAAGCAGTTAATTCCGCCTATAAAATTCCTCCCTTCCTCCTTCCTGTGAGCCGCGGCTGCTGTTTATCAAACGAGGTAACGTCCTGTCATGTGACCCCCCCATCTCACTCCCACCTGTGTGGACTTCTCCTTTAATCCCCTCTTCTACCCCCCAACCTCATTTTTTTTATTTTGCTCCGTGCTTTGAACACTTAGACTACTGAGTGTAACTAATTCTCCCACACAAGGATATTGTCTTTTCTCTATCTCTGCTTTTGTCCCGCTCTTTCAAGGCTGCTATTCACTGATTTCATTAGTCAGCTGTGTGGTGGGCTGGGGGGCGGAGGGGTGGAGGCAGAGGGGCTTTCCAATTAAAGGGCTTTAATAGCCTATTACCATCACCTCAGGTTTAACTCAACTGTTTCTAAAACATGAAACCAGCTGAAGATTAATCGTCAGAGCTGCGTGGGAGCCGCTCAGAGTCTCTGATGATAAATATGAATTTTAGTTTTAGTGATTTTCTGAATTGCAAATTGCTGCTTTTGTCTGTTAGTAAGCTAAAGGTGGGTTTAATTTAGGGGTGTCCAAATTTCTTTTCAAGTCAGCTCAAAAGTGGGCCAAGAAAATATCAGTTTCAGAAACTAAAATCACCCAATATGTTGTGTTTTTAGTTTTTTTTTTACCTACTCAATAAATTGCAGGGACTATTTTTATATAAAAAAAAGAGTAATGAGATTTTATTTTTAAAAATAAGATTGCAGATCCAAAACTACAAATGGTCTTTACACATTTTTCTTGTTAAATCAAAGGCGTCCAGTTTGCTTGTCAAAGAAAACTGAAAGAAAATACAGACAGGATCCAGGTAGGTCTTCATTTGAAAACACCAGTTGTGTTTCCGTTACGAATTTCAGCAAAAAAAAAAACGTTGATATTCTGCTAATGTAAAAAAACAAAACTTAGTTTTGTCATTTCTGTTTCCATTAAATAAGAAACACAATTAAAATCACACAGGAAGAAGTTTGTTCATGTGATCTCATTAAAACCACTTCCTGTCATCGTCTTCTTCGTGGTTTGCCTCAGTAGCAACATCCGGTTATTAATCATGCGACTCGTGTCAAAAAATAGTTTCCAGTGGAGTTTTGTGAAACAATCCAATTTTGATAACCAACACATCAAAAAAGTTTTCATCAGAAAAGAGTTTTCTGGAAATTGACGTGTTTCAATTAAACAAACTTATTTTCAAAATGTCAAATTCTGCAATTATATGGTCAATAGAAACTAATTTAATAGCTGTGTTTTGCAAAGTTTTGATACTTTAATTAAAAGCAGATTTGGGTGCAATAAGGTACTTTAGAGCAAACTCAAGGTCCGGGGACCAAATGTGGCACATCATAGGTTTTTATGCGGTCCTGAAGCGACACAAACAGAGCGTTCAAGGAAACAGTTGTGTACTTAAATAATATTTATAAATCAAATAAAAGCTATTTTTATCTGCATACTACCAAGTTACCTCAATGTGAAAAATATTCAATATTATTTTAAAAGTAAATATTGATGGCTAATAATGAATATTTTAATAGATTTTTTATGGGTTTTACCAATAAATTACTTTACAACTAGCAGAATTATGCTTTAGAGTATAAGTTACCATGACAACAGAAGGAAACCAGAAAGTTTGGGAAAGATGTTTTCTCTGTGTTGCATCTACCATTTGGTAAGTATAGTTTAATTTAAAAGATGCATCTTTGTCCTAATTTGTCCACAGAAAACAAGCTCAGGGCCACAAATGGCCCCCAGGCCTCACTTTGAACACCGATGGTTTAAATGAAACGCGTTGCTTTCTGTACACACATGCTGCACAGATCCTGCAGCTGCTCTGAGGGCCACAAGACGACACCAGTCCCGTGGGACGGCACAGCCACCCTTTCTCAGGCACCCATTTGTTGCATTCAGAACCCCACCCGACCTCCCAGAACCCCACCCGACCTCCCTTCAGCCACCCCACCGGTGGATGACCCTCAACCAGCAGAGGTCAACTGTGCAGAAGGAGCCGCAGCATAAATCAGCGGCCGCTCTGGTACGCGGGAACCCTGCCCCGTTCAGGGTCCCAGCACCAGCCTGGCACCATCTGTCCCGGACCGGTGACGCAGAACCAGAACCGCCAAGGTGGGTTCCCACTGACCTGCACTGGCCCACGCAGAGCTGATGGGCCAGAGCCGGGACCGGACACAGATCCATCACTGCTGGAGCCGGATCTGGAGGAAAACACTGCAAAAACACAAACCAAGTAGTTTTAGTTTCTAGTGCAAATAACTAAATACACCTGGAATAAGAAAAGTAACTTACAAGAAACTTTTCAGCAAAGTACAAGAGCTGCTTCTACATAAATAATTGCTCAATATTAATAAAAAGTATTAGTTCCACTGGCAGATTTATTCACTAATATAAATACATTTTTTTCCCATAAGTGAAATAATCTGCCAGTTATTTTTATTAATATTAAGGAGTTATTGCCTTAAAGCCAGCTGCTTTATCTTACAGAAAAGTTACTTGTAAGTTAGTTTTGTCTTATTTGATGTGCACTGAGATATTTGCACCAGAAACTAGGTAAAAAATACCCGCTAAGATTTTGTGTTTTTGCGGTGAAGGAGCGGCGGTGGTCCGACGTTCAGCTATGAATGTTTGTAAGAATCATCTGAAATAAAAATTTGTAATTCAAAATATTTAAATTACTACAAATCTATGGAGTCAAATTTAGTTAAGAATTAAAAATTAAAAGCTAAAAATGTTTATAATTTAATTAAATAAAGATTAAATTGCTTTTTTAATGAATAGTGATATCAATGCTATTATTTGTCTTCTGTTTAAAAATGTATATGGAGAAACACTAAAATTTCCTCTAAGAAAATTTATTCACTTTCATTTATAAACTATTAATTTTCACCTTTTGGCATAAAGTTGAACTTGGAAAAGTTTAACTTATTTTGATATAAGTATTTTATCTAATGAATGGCCTCTATTGTTATTTTTGTGTGATATTTTTAGTCATTGTTTTTGTGGATTTTTTTTCAGTAATTCCATTTTGAAATAAACTTTTTATGGTGAACAAAGAAAAAAAGTATGAAATACTTAATCTGTTGACTTAAAAACTATTGATGACAAAAAAAAAAGATCCTGAATATTTCTCTCTCAGTTTTCTGAGTGTAAAGTGTGAATTATTTACCTTCTTAGGGGATATAAATATGGGTTTTCTGGACAGTTTGTCTCCAAAGTGAAAGGTATTTTCATGCGGAGCCCCTCTGGGTCACCATCTACTGCTCTGACCCGACAGAACCTGTCATTTCGCTGCAGAACCCCCTCTAATGAACGGGTGATGTACTGCTCACAGGGAAAACAAGCCAACCTGTTAAGTGCAGAGACAAGTCCCAGCACTCCACCTCACCGTCCTCTCTGCCGGATCATAACGCCACCTGGAATCGTAGGGCATAAATCTCCCCAGCAGCAGCAGAGTGCAGGGCGCTCCGGGCCCCGGGTCGATCCGCGGGCCCCTCCTGGCTCTAATGAGTGCCAGGGGTCGTAAACTGGTTGTGTTACTGTTTGCCTTTTTCTAGACCAGTGACACCAGTTGCTCTCCCTGCTCACCAGAACCTTTTGCTCGGCCTGACAGGCCGTCGGGTCCAGGCCCAGGATGGCGGTAGAAGTCGACACTCGGCTCCTCTGGAGGCCGGTCGTCATCAGCTAACAATAACTCTGCTGGAGGGAAACATTCTGCTTTATTGACCTGACAAAGCCGAGTTGATTTAAACCTCTGACGCCCGTTTTCCTCACGCCAGACTCCAGCTGACACTTTAGCTGTTGTCTCATCTTCCTCGCCTCCTGAGGAGGTGATTTTTACCCGTCATCACGTTATAAACAAGAACAACTTCATGACTGGGTCCAGCTGGAAACCAGAACAAACTCATGGACTTTCTGCTTCTTTAAATCTGATTTTTACTTAATGACGTGAAAACTCACATAAAACATTAAAATACGTTTAGACTTTAAACATTTCCTCCTAAAAGTTAAATTTATCTTTGTGTGAACTTAGTTTGACCCATTTTAACATCTAGTTTCTGATTTGATTTTCTCAGATTTGTAAATATCTAATAAAAAGTGACTTAAAATGATTGTTATTGTGTCTTTAAAGGAGATTAAAATATTTTTAAACATCTGCGCAGTTGTTCGTTGTGTGAGCATATACCGCCCCCTTGTGTCGAGCCAGCAGGACTGACAAAGAACGATCAATAAGCCAGATCAATTGTCTATAATATACAGAAACCCAGTGGTGTCAAAACTCTACCTGAATTCTCTTTTACCTCTTACATGTAAAATTTTTCATTTTCCTTAATGTTTACAGTTATTTCACTTTTTGAGCCATTATTTTTCCATTTTGTGAGTCTATAATTTAGCAAAGTATAATAAATGAGTAAGACTGTTTCTGATTTTCAGTAAAAAGTCACTGGATGTTTGTGGCACAGCTTACTGTGATATGGAAAATAAAATATTAAAGAAAAAAGTGATTTTTGAGAAGACCCTTTGGACTTTACTCATATTTTGTTATTTCAAAAACTTAACATATTTGCATATTTTATTTGGATTTATATGACAAACCAACACAAAGTGGAAGGAAATAAAAATCTAAAAAGTGAAACAGATATCTATAGTCAGCCCCCTTTACACCGACACCCCTAATTAACATCCAATACAAAAACCAACAGTAAACCAGCTTAACTTTATCCTCAGTTTGACCCAAAATAAAAAAAATACTATCCGACTTAAAGGTTTCATTTAACAAAATAACATGCAACAAACATAAAACACAGAAAAAAGTTAAAGGGATTATTTAATTGATAAAGATTTGGGTTTTAAATCAGCATCACTGCAAACAGCATTATGTCTGAACTGAAACGTTTTGACTTCAACTAGAAATAAATCCAATAGCTAATAATTTCCCTCCTAATATAATAAGCAGATATTTATGCAAATAAATCTTTCAAAATGGAAATGAATCTCAGAAAACACTTTTATTTACATTCAGCAGCAGAAAAGCACAGAAAACCAACCTGATTATTCTCATCTGTACTCAGTTTTACACTAACATCAGGGAAATCACCGTAGATGAATATTAATGTGAAGAGATGGTTTATTCTTCCATCATTTTACCTTCAGAGCAGATAAAACCAAAGAGCGGGCTGCGAGAGTCCAGCGCTTCATTCCCGCCCGGCCTTCAGCTTCTCCTCGACGGTGCGGTCGTTTTTCGAACCCCCCATGCAGGACGGGCTCTTGCCCAGAGCAGGGTCCACGCCCCACTGCTCAGGGGTCTTCGCCTGGATGGCCAACGCATGAACACGGCTACTCAGTTCCTCCTTCAGCGCCTCATTGACCAGACGGTGGCGCTGAATCAGCGGCAGACCCACAAACTGAGTGCTGACCACCAGGACTCGGAAGTGGGATTCGGATCCGGGGGGAACCGCGTGCATGTGGCTTTCGTTGTGGACCTCCAAGTGGTCGGGCTTGAACTTCTCTGTCAGTTTGGTTCTGATGGTTGTTTCAACGGGCCGGTTAGGGTCCGGGTCCATGGGCGGTCTGAAGTGAGCCAGAGGCCGAACTACAGAAAGGCAGATGGGCCGAGTGCAGCGGGAGACACTGGGAAGCATCAGCCACTGTGGAGAACAAAAACAGATTTATTCATCTGATCATGAGGAATGTTTCATTTTCATCCTCCTGTTCCAGCTGGGTCAGATGCTCTGGTACAGTACTGGACTGGTTCAAGTCTTGCCTAAAGAACAGAGGCTTCAATGGGTAACTTTTCAATGGAGTGGGCAGAAATCACATGTGGCGTTCCACAAGGTCATATCTTGGATCCCCACTTGTTTAATCTGCAAGCTCAGATTAAAGCAAATTATAAGATTAGTTACCAGTGAAGGTTATTGGTATAGCACATTTCAGCAATAAGGCAGTTCAAAGTGCTTTACTTTACAAAAACATCAAACACCTCATTTAGTCGATACTTGTGAAAACCAGTAACAGACGTTGCATTTTGTGAAGTTCTATTGTTAGAATCATCAGAACACATCAAATATGTTGGTCATTTTGTCGATTGAAAATTATTGATGCATTCAGACATGAACCTTCAGACACATAAAGACAGTTACAAAGTCGGCCTTCTATCACCTGAAGAACATTTCCAGGATTAAAGGACTAACGTCCCAGCAAGATCTAGAGAAACTCAACTGCAAAGCTGCTGAAACCCTGAGTTCCTTTAAATGGGAGCTAAAAAAAAACCCAGTTTGTTTAAAGTTGCCTTATATTAATAACTCTAATATTGATATGAGTCTATATTTCAAGTTTTCCTTGATTATGCCATGTTTTACATCTTCACCATGTAAAGCATTCTGAATTGCCTTGTTGCCGAAACAAACTTGCTTTGCACCAAGAAGGTCCCGGGCTGATTAGAGTTAGCATTTCTCTGCTTTATAACGCAGGACATCTTACAACAAAATCATCTGCTCCATTTAAGCATATCAAATTAAATATAGAAGCAAAGCACTGATGAAAACACACTACACGCAGGACGGGCATTGATTACATGAAATGTAAGAAACTCTTAACTTTTATTTTACCAAATCAGGATGGACTGAAAATAGCATCCAACTCTTTTAAGGGGCTTTAAGGCCGATTTACAACCACAGACAGTTTATGTGTATTTGAGACTGTAAAAAGGAGACAACATCCAGTAACAAGGTCCTGATTGTTTTATAATGTTAGCTTAGCTTGTTTAGCTGCTTGCTACCAGCCGCTGTTACTTAGCTTGTAAGCTAAACACAGCAGAACATAAATATATAAACCACTGACATGAAGAAACAAATCATGTTGACCAAACTCTCATTTAGATAAAATTCTCCAACTACCTAAAACACTCACCTTTCAAAGGAAAGACAGAGCGACTTCTTCGTATTCTTTTAAGTTTTATGACGGCTAGCGCCTTTAGCTGCTCGGCTGCCATCTGCTGGCTTCCTCCAGCGGGTCCGCTCCTTTACAGCTCACCGGTGTGTGAGCCGCGCAGAAATAAAAACGCAGGGAAAAGGAGACCTGAAGCCTCACGTTTTTCCATATAATTAAGCACTAATGAGATAAATACTCAATATTTTTTTAAAATATATACAACTAGAGATCCCCTGCTGATCAATATGCTAAAAATCAGACTGAGATGACCTAAGTAAACACAAAATACGATTTTCAGGAGATAATTTCATTTACGGGATGAATCTATCTACTAACTTGCCCTTTGTGAAAAAGTAATTATCTGAATCACTGTTGCTCCATTTGATGCAGAGAATCAGCAGATCAAAGTCCTTGCTACATAATGGCAATCTGCAGATTTTCTGTAAGGGTGACCCCCAGACAACGCACAGGGGAAGATTAGTTTAGAATCACATGACCACCATAATGGCTGGAACACAGATGGACCCGTAAACCAAGAACTTTACTTATTGCTTATCCGTATCTTCTGCAGCAAAATTTAAACAAGCTACAACATGTTTTCCTTCAGCAGGGGAATCTAGCGCAGTGAGTGGGCACAAAGATCATTAGGTGTAATTATACATATATTTGACAATTTAAATAAATGGACTTTCCATCCATCTTTTCCACTTGTTTATTGTTCATTATTTTCATAACGTTTTGTTATAGTTCCAAAGGATCACATCAAAGTGCGATCCTGATCAAAAATCAACATGGAGGAATCTCACACACCTCTAAACAAAACTGCATCTGCACTTTTAATCTAACTATGATCCATAACTGGTGTTTGACATTGATGATTTTACTGTATTATCTCATTCTCATTTACAAAATACATAAAATCAAAAGACAACATACAGCATTGTTCATTTACACTTTTTTTTATCACTTTTTTATATTTGATTCCACAGTTTCTATACTTACAAACAATCAACTACATTTTCTACAGCACGGTACAGTGACAAAGGTGATAATTCTTTGTTACGTTTAATTTATGGTGATGCACTTGTATCGACAGAAGCCTCAAGACCAAGAGTGGTTTTAGAGAGTCACACACAAATGTTAACTTTTTTATTCCATGTCTTCATTAGTGGGAGAGTTTATTTTTGATGTAATGTTGTGCGGAGTAGTTCTGAGCAGTCAGTGAAAAACACAGCAGTCAGGGCGATTTTCAGATTGATGATTGAAAAAGAAAATCTCATTGAGAGGTGGAGTTAAAACTTTAAGGAACAGACATGTTAAGGAGTGAATTGTCTCCATCTTAAACAAGCCAAACTTTTAGAAAAGTTTAGAATTATTTTATATTTTAGGTGTGAATTCTCTTTTAATCTTCCCTGCTCAGAGCAGCTGTCTACTGCAGGTAAGACGCCAACAGCTCAACACTACTCCACACAGCCACAATTCAAATACGCTAAACAATCCCTTCAGTGGAAAAAGGCCAGCATGTAGTAATGTGCTTCAACTGCCAACAACTTTGTAAGAGACAAACACCCAAACACTTATTGCTTTGTTAACTTTTTGCACTCACAACTGACTGTTGCCTAGGCAACAAGTTAATTATACAAAAACACCCTGTAACATAGGCTTAGATATGTATGAGAGAAGCGTGTTAGCATTTTAACAGCACTCTCTGCTAAAACAGAGGAATCTTGATGTGTGACATGGGCTGGTCTGCAGAGAATTTATTTCTTACATGTGCAGTTTCTGTTTTTCAGGGTTTATCAGTGTGCTTCTGAGAGGGTGTGATGGACATTTTGCAATGTAGTCTGCTAATTATTTTGGCTTCTGAAGTTTTTTGCGAGTCAAAGAGATTTGTTTTTTTCTAGGGCACCTGAACTGTCAAACTTGGCGTTTTGAATCAGTTTCAGAGAGAAAATAAAAGTGTTTCTGCTCTACATGAACAAACAGGAAAAAACGACTTTAGTATTGTAAAGACCATGGGGGGAAATCATTTAAAAATCCTACTAGTGCTATTATAGTTTATTTTATTTACATATATTTATATCTATAGCAGATCTCTTGTCATAATGTGTAAACTCAGGCCACAGAAAATATTTGGCAATAATTCATGACAGGTGGTACTCATGGCACACAAATAGATGATGGATCAGGTGATAAATCTAGATCAGCGTAAAGTAAATGCAAATAAACGAGGGGTCGTTTTCTTTTTGCAGAACTGTGTAAACCTACAGCATGTTCACAACATCATCATTTGGTCGATTAAGGTTGTGCTTTCATTAAATGTTCCCCTGGTTCTTCATTACTTGTCCAGCCTAATGCGCATCAGGATGAGTGTCAAACAACACAAGGCTCTCAGAATTGTGCACAATGCACTCTTAGTGCAGTGGTTTGGCTATATATTCAATTGAAACTACATATGGCTCCTATCCTACAAAATGGCAGTTTGGACAAGAAAAACTGGTCTGACATGATTAATTTTCCAAATTCTGGAAAGCAGCTGTGAATATAAGTGGGAATGCATGTGACCTGTATGGAATATATGATAATTGTTAGTGATCTCTTTCTGATAAGTGTGCTTTTATGTCTTGCTCCTATCATATGCTAAAGTCCAGGAAAAGACTTAATTATCCTGCATGTTAAATTAATGTCCCAATCAGTTCTGTGTTCTAACAATAATCAGGTTAAAGGTGTAGCCCTGATGGTGTTGAATTTAATATATTTAATTCATAAAAGGCAAATAAAGCTTGTTATCCTATATCGGTTAATTGGGATGAAGGTAAACTGCAAAAATGTTTCGGTTCAGGACTTGTGAGTCACTAACAACTAAAAGTCCTGGAGCATCAACATCTTGAAGTTGCAGAAACCAGCAGTCATACTGAGAGTACCAGCAGAAATATTGTTTGGTTAAATGAGAGGATTTAGATGATTGGGTCTCCCATTTCAGCTACTGTATCACATGCTAATGGTAGCTACTCATGATAAATTGATGCACAGTATGTAAAGCGTATTGATCAAACTGAAAGGAGACACCAGCTACAATGTTTTTTAGTTTTTCCATAACTATTGAGCAAGTGTTTAAAGTGAATAAAACTGAGACCAGAGTGAAACACTTAGCAACACATGTTGCTAATGTTAGCAGCTGCACAGCCCACCTGTTAGCTCATCTATGCAACCACTGAATATTTACTAACACACAAAAAAAAGAATCAGGCAGCAAGAAATCAGCTAATATAAGGAATTGTGAGGGAGTTGGTGAATTCACCAAACATAGAAAGTCAGTTTCACTAAATTGAAGTTTGGTGTGCTGAACATCTACAAAAGGTTTAAAGATGATTTTTCTGTAGGCTGGTATTCATGGTGCGCTAACCTGACTGAACCATGGATTTTCCAAACCGCCCCACCCCTATCATTGTAAAAAATAAAGGTGCATTTATGGAATGATTACAGACTTAATAAATAAACAACCATTTGCCAGGTTTCAGTTGCAAAGATGACTCACAACTGTTAAAATTTTGAGTTCTCAGTGAAAACTTAAACGTGACTGCGATTAGCTAACTTCTCTACATCGATCATGATCTTCTTTCAGACATTTCAAGTTTTGCATCGTTTCGTGCAGTGTGCTCTAAAACACCTGGGAAGGACTGTTAAAGGTACCAAGAAATATAGAACTAGTGTCCTGTCAAGATACTACAGAAATTTGATAGAGAACAATATATGAGCAAATGTAGTAAAACTCTGTTTACATGTTATAGTCTGGATTTTCAAGTTTACATACAGTTCATACTTTGTGACATGCATAACACCCTCTGAAACATCTTAAAGACACACATCCTGTATATTCATAAAGGAGAAGGGAAAAGGCAGTTCTCACAAAGGGACATACAGTTTGACTGGAATAATGGCTAACTGGGAGATTCTGAACATTTTCCTTGGGAAAATGTTCTCATGACAAATGGTTGTGCTTTAGATGGACAGACACAGAAAGCTTGTCTCGAACTCATCCCTGTTCTGGTGCGATCCAAAGTGATGCCATAAAGGGAGGGAGATTCATCTCCGATTCGTAACGATAACAAAAGCAAACCCAGAATGTTCTATTATCTACAAAATGGCAGTTAGTCTAGACACCAACACAAGACCTCAGGAGAGACAGAGTAAGGAAGGCCAAGACAGACACGTCTTGGTGTTCCCCCGCAGAGTCAAAAATGCTTCCAATCAAGGCAGGAATTGTTGCATTTTTGAGCAGATGTCCAACAGAGATGAAGAACTCACAATTTCAAAGGTGAGTTGATGTCGCTCAAAAGAATGGAGGTGAATACGGACAACTCTGCAATGATGGCTAGTGGTCATTTCTATGAGTCTGTTTGCGTTGCTAACTATGAGAGTCACTGACCTCCAACCCTGGATGCTTTTACACTGAGGGGGACAAAACTTAATGGAGTTACATCTACATTGGTTTACTGTTTTTTTCATCTCCAGATTTTAGTAAACATCAACAAACACAATCTTTTTCTGGAATTATCAGGATGCAGCAACAGCACTAACCTTTACTCTCATGGCTGAATGTTGCACCTTAACAAATTCATGTTGTAGTTTACTGTTTTACTGTGGATGTAGGTGAGTGTGGGGTGGGGTCAGAGGGCACGATTTGATGAACTTTTGAGCCGTTTCCTCTGCAGTGTGGCTAAAGCTCTGCTGCCCTCTGCAGAGCTGCAGGCGCCACACTATTGGAGCACTTGACCCCGCGTCTCTGGTAGTTTGAGGGCGAGAAAACTGCCTGCTGCCAGCGCGCCAGAGGCAAACAGGATGGGCACGGCCTTGGTTATGCCAACGAATGAAGTGAAGATGCTGATGCCGAGCACAGCTGCTAATTTACACAGAGCGTTGAGGAAGCCAAAAGCCGTGGTTCTGAGGAAAGAGGAGAGAACAACAGTTACGCTGGATTCGTGTTGGAAGTTCAATAAGTGTTTAAGGAGAGTACAACTGAAGCGTTTAACTGAAAAAAGCTTGGAAATAAATTCAGGAGAAATATCCTGTTCAAAAGAGAAACTTTCACAGTTTTTGTAAAAGTTGCTAAAAAAGAAAGTTTTTAATTATAATGGGATGCAGGGAGTTTTTTGTTTTAAAGAAATGTTAAATGTTAAAAAGAAATAACTCCTGATTGCCTCTAATCAGACAACATCTAAAATCGTCAATTTCAGACATCTAAAATGTCTAAAATCTTCTAGACGACATCTAAAATCCTAAGATGTTATGCTGTTTTACTGTTATGATCTTTCTTAGTTAAAAGAGAAGATATCTTAGTCTTAATGAGATTTAAAACTCATTAAAGAACCCATGTTTTCTCATTTAAACAAGATACTGCTCCTTAATTTATTTCCAAACTATGAATCAAATAAACTGAAGAACATCTCAGGATTTTTTTATGCCATTTCTTATTATAACCTGTTGATGGTGGTATTTCCCCTTCAATCGTATCTAAAAGCTGATCTCTGATAGAAAACATTTTATTTTGCTCCTCTTTATCTAAATTATTCTATTTTTAAATCAGTTTTAGATGCATACATGTAATAATTAAATCTGCTTTATGAAAACCATTCAATGCCAAAATGAGCTTTGCAGTCCAAACAGCAGCAATAATTTCACCCCACAATGTCGTCTGTCCCTGAAAGCCGACCAATCACAGAAGGCAGGTCCTCTGACATCATTCAGTGCTGCTGCCTTCAGGACGTCAGAGCACGCCTAAATCACCCACCTCTTGTGAGACGGATAGAGCTCGACGGTCAGCACGTCCAGGGAGTTCCAGGAGGCGATGCTGATCCCACCAAACAGGCACAGCAGAGCGATCATGGCTGACTCGCTGTTGCCGAAAGACAGGAAGAAACAGCTGACGCAAGAGATGACGCTGGAGCCGGCTGTGAAAAAAGGAGACAAGCAGAGACGCAGCGTGATTACTGTTGACAGGCCACTGTATATTTTTAACCTGAGAGTTAAACCAGAGTTACTTGAATTAACAAGAACTATTTTCATTAATGGTCTCGAATCTTACTGTAAGGTAACGTGTTTTTAAAAACGGCAAAATAACTGATGTTTTCAACTGATTCAAGGTGAACTGATTCCAGTCCTAATATGTTTTCTGTCTAGTAATGGAGCCATCAGAACATTTTGTACCCATCATGCATCAGTGTGGATGCAGAGGACATTTTGTACCTGCTTTGACACCTGAATGATTGGATGTAATTTTTTTTCTACCCATTATTTAAAGTAAGGAAATGTGATTATGTAATTCCAAAAAATGGTATTTACAAGCAGGATGTTTATTATTATTATAGTTTGATTAGGGGTCATAATTTGACATTATATATGAGTCAACAAACTCAAAATAAACAACAGGTAAATTTCCTAGGAGTACAGAAAGGAAGCAGGATGGTATGAAATTGCAAATGTGATTTCCTGTAGGACTTAAGCTACCTTTGCTAACAAAAGATTTTTATGTTTTGTTCAAATATAAGAAAAATGGCAAGTATGTACATAAATCTAATTTACTTCATTGTTGATTTTGATCAGAAAATGCTGTTTAAGTCTGGTTAAACTTCAACAGGTCGTGACCTGGTAACATTGTATGCGTCTTTGGGGAAGATCGACACTAGGGGGTGCTATAGCTCCTCCTGAATGAGATGATATCACTCCCATAACATCCCCAAGAAAAAACAGAGTACTTTTCAACTTGATGTCATATTTCATTCAATCTGATTGTGATTATATTTATTGTGAAGTTATAAAGCAGAAAATAATGCCTAATAAACAATTCATGTTCATGTCATGTCAGTAATTATAAATATAGTTCTGAATTAACAAAAAACCATAAGCAGTCATGCAACACTGCTTGCTGTTTTATTCAAGGGCTGTTTTTTCTTGAAATGCACAAAATATCATATGAGTTGCACATCTACTCTTTGAGCTGCCTTGTTGCTGAAAAAGTGCTACATAAATAAAACTTCTTCTTCTTCTGTTAGGAGCCTGAGAACAGGACCAACACGCAGCTATGAGCGTTCAGAGATTGATTGACACCCATAAATTAGCACCAAACATGGTGCTAATTTATGGGTTGTATTTTTTGGTCACTCCCACAACATTTTAAACATTCAGCCTCAGATCTGGATTTTAGTGCACAATTTAACAATTTTAGGACAATTTAGCATATTTATGCTGTTTTTAAGTTATGTTACAACATGCTGTGTTGCATGAATTTAGCAAAACGCAAGACAAATGCAAAATGTTCAAACATTTGTTTGGGACTAAGACATTTATGATTTAAAATGTCATAAGTCAAAGATTTATTTACACTAGCTCTCTCTCCTTCTCCAGTACTTTCATCTGAGCAAATGCTACATCTAGTTGTCCCGTTCTCTGTCTTACCAAGCATCCTCAAACGCCCAATCTTGTCCATGAGGAGCGCAGACACAATGTTACCTGGCAACACTGCCAAGGTACCCAGGAAGCTGACGAAGTAGACCATGTAGGCGTTATTTTCATCACTGACGTCACTGAGCAGGCAGCCTTCTTTGTTGTGCAGGAAAGTGCTGTTTATGAGCTTACAGTTGATCAGACGGTATTTAAAAAGATCTGCGAAGGCAGAACAGGTGTCGGTAAAAAGCAGCAGGGATAAAAAGAACTTATATATCAGAAAATAATAAAAAAAAAAAAGCAACTTCAGCTAATTAAACCTAACCAACAAAAACATACAACAGATTCTATCATCATTACTGATCGCAGCCTAAAAACACAATGATGGCATCCATACAGCACTGGAATAAATATAGCACTTGAAATGATGAGTTTCTGTGATTTTACTTATTATAGGTAAATGTCTGGGTAAAATGAACATTGTTCTTTTATTCTATGAACTCAGAAATGGTCAAAATAACGAGAAGGATGCATTGCTTTCAGACCTCAAGTAATGCAGAGAAAACAAGTTTATATTCATTTAGAAGCAACAACACTAATGTTTTAACTCGGGAAGAATTCAGAAATCAATATTTGGTGGAATAATCATCAGGTTTTCAGTCGGGTTCAGTGCAGTGGACTCTTCATTTTTTCCAAAGATGTTTAATGCTTTTAGATTTTGGACTACAGTTTCCAGAACCACTGAGCCCGTGTGTGAATTCCTCACCAGTGTTGTAAAAGAGGGTGGCAATAAATGTGCAGTTCTTGAAAAAAGTGTTGCTGGAGGTGATATCCTCAAAGTAACACTCTTCAAACAGCGAATCTTCGAACACCATAGATCTCATTTTCACATTCATGAACCTGCAAACAAGTACATGAGCAAATAAAATAACCTGCAAGTCAAACAGTGTTTCTAAAAAGAATAAAATCTGCTTCAAACTGACAGTAACAAAACATAACCTATGATAAAAATGAAAGCACTGATGACAGAAACCATTTTTCCCTCTTGCAGTTTCTCCTGTCAGCCTGTAATGAGGGACCTCAGCAGACTCACTTGTCGTTGAAGTACTGCCCCTGACGGTGGACCTGGTTCTCCAGAGTGAAGTTAAAGGTGACATGCTCCACTTTCTCCTTGACAAACACCTTGGTGCGCGAGGCATACTCCTGCTTCTGCAGGTACTTGATCATGTCAGGGAACCACACGGTCAGGCCGTAGTAGCTGCAGGAAGAAAAAGAAAATCAGTCCCAAAAAGCCAAACTGTGGAAAATTCACACAAAACCTTTACTTTTCGAAAGCACCTTTTCAATGGCTTCACAGGAACAGAAATATTGTGCACCTTTAATTTAAAATGAATCAAAGCAAGTTAGTAGAAATGTTGCTGTTTTATTTTACTCTCTCCCACTATTTTACAGAAAGTGAATAACTGTACATTCTTAATCCTTTAACTCTGTCAGAAAGTCTGGCTGACAGCATCAACCTGGTCTTACCTGAAGGACATGGAGAACCACACGGCCATCATCATGTAGGTGGTGCGGCGGTACTCAGGGGAGAAAATGGTTTGGAAATTATTCCACACCTGAAAGAACACAAAACCACAGAGATACTGATTACATTTAAGGAACAATGGCAAGAAGAGAGCAATCAGTCAGAGGCATCTCTGAAACCAACCTGGTGGAAAAGTGAGGAGAGTTTTAGCCTCCATTTCTCATGCCAGGCCGCACTGTCGCTCATGTTCACCAGCTCATCTATCTGCTTCACCGTTTTAATGGTGGTCACCTGGCAGCAAGAGATCTCATCTTCAGTCCTTCATTTTCACTTATGCTCAGTATCACCTGTGCTGTGTGCGACTTACAGAGAAGACCCTTTCTGGGTAACCTTTGGCCCTCATGTTGGTGTCATGGACCTGCTTCAGAATCATCCACGCCTCGTCATGCTTCCCATTCTGCAAAAGGAAAACAAGACAAATAACTAGAGCCCTGCTGAAGGACATGCTGAAGGGTGTCTGAGAATCAAACATTATTTCTGCATTAAATCTATGTGCCAAAACTTTCTCCAGCTAAACAGAAACAAAACTGAAGTTATTATCTTTGGACCTAAAGAGGAGCGAACTAGAGTCAATGCACAGCTTCACTTATTACAGCTGGGAACTTGAGATAAGGTCCGAAATTTGGGTGTAGTGATGGACTCTGACCTGAACCTTCAGAGCCACATAAAGACAGTTACAAATGAACTTGATTGAAGCATCGGGGGAGGAAGCTGGCAGCTCACCTCCAGGTAGAAGCGGGGGCTCTCAGGCATGGTGGAGAGGGCAGAGATGGCGGCCACAGACGGGAAGGCACACACCAGAACAAAAACCCTCCAGCTGTGGAACTGGTAGGCCGAGCCCATCTGAAAGCTCCAGCCTAACAAGGACAGATAATCAAAATAGTCCCATCTGGCCAAACATACACGGTTCCGGTTCTTTTAATGCCTTATTTTCATTCATTATGTCCTGAAATGACGTTCCAAACAGAGCCTGACTCAGAGACCTGTTTGTTTTTCTCACCGTAGTGTGGGATGATGGCCCAGGCCATGGCGGAGGCGTAGATACCGCCGATCATCCAGAACATGCAGAGCCAGCTCAGGTGCTCTCCACGCTTCTCCTGGGCCAGGAACTCAGAGTAATAAGAAAACACGATCGGGATGGAGCCTCCGATGCTGCAGAGTTACAGAGAGAGGCAGAAAAGCAGAGAAAGAGGCGATCAAAAGATGAATTGTGCTCTTGAAAGGGAGGTAAGAGAAAATGAAGGCCAGTGTTGAGACGTATTTAAGCAGAGAAAACATTCGAAGTGGGATTTTTGTGTTGAAGCTCTTAGGAAGGGGTTTGAAATAAACCCAATTTTTGGATTTTCTACATTGTTCTGATGCAAAAGGCCCCATTCAACTGATATTCAGCATTTAAAACTCCTTGCAATGAGTCTTTTGCTTATCTTCTCTGCAGAAATGCTTTCATTCAGTCATATGGAGGATTTTCAGGCATGATTGGCTTGTATTAGGATCACACTTTGACTAGGCCACATCAATTATTTGTTTGTTTTTTATAATTTCAGTGGAACTGCTGTAGTGCCCCAAATCTTTAATCTGCAAAATAAGTAAATGAATAAATGAATTCACACACTTCACTGCAAAACCACAAAACCTTACCTTGTATTTTCATCCAGATTCTGGAGCAAATATTTTAGTTCACCTGAAATAAGACAAAACTAACTTACAACTAACTTTTCAGCAAGAAAAATGAGCTGATATCTATAATTATCAATATGGATAGTTATTGATTAGTTTTTGTTTTAAATGTATAAAATATTGCCAAACTGATGACGCGACCTTTCCTGTTTTATCCACAGTTTTCACTCTGCTCCGTTAGTTTTTTAATTTTAAGCAGTTAGGAGGCGTGGTGGTGAAACTTTAAACTGCTGCTGCCTGTGTTACTCCACAGGCTGTTGCTAGGTAACCAAGGAGTGCGTGAGTTGCTAGGTAACCAAAGATTGAGTGAGTTAGCAGGTGCCGCCATTGGCTTCATTAGCTCTGCCTACATCTCCCACAATGCTGTGCGGGTCTGGATCAGAATTGAGTCAATATTCTATATATTGAATATTGAATATTTATCACATTGTTAAATATTGTTATTGATTTATTGTCCAACCCTAATCTATGGGAATCATTGTGCTTCCACACAGTGCCAGGTTGGTTTTGATTTTTTTTCTCTCGATAAGTGAAAATGTACATTTTAATGTCTCTTTCTATACTTTTAATTTTAAAAATATATTTTTGAAGACATGAACTCATCACTTTGGACTCAATATGCTCTTTTGCTGCATTTTCGGTGCCTTTCCCTTGATGTATTTTGTGATTTTGAGCATTTCACTGCTCGTCACCTCAGCTGCTGTTTATGCATCACAGTGGCTGTGACTCCCTGCGTGATTCATCTGCCTGCTTACCCGACGCCAGAGGCCAAACGGCAGAAAAGGAAGGAGCTGTATCCCTGGACGAAGGACGAGAAGAAGGCGAACACGCTGTTTATGGAGAGCGAAATGAGCAGGGTCTGTCTCCGACCGATCCGATCAGCCAGGCCGCCCCAGACGAAGGCTCCAACCATCATCCCCAGGTACACGATCAGACCTGCGAGGAAGAGGAGCGGACAGGGACGAGTCGGTCCATCAGCAGCGTGAAATGATTGGAAGAGATGAAGTAGAAAGGCAGACAGGATGATAATGAGTTATTATTCTCGGATAAACTCACGCCTGGCACTTCAAGGCTTCACTTTCACTCTCATTAGATTTCTAATTTGCTGTAAATTACTTCCATGGGAAATCTTATTGGACTTCTAAAAAGATTTGCATTAAAGATGAAACGTTACGGGAGAATTGAAGAATAATCCTCTGAAATGTTTCATGCAAAAAAATGGAGCATCAGTTGTTTAGAAAAAACTCTCTCAGCTGACGGTTATTAAAATCTGAGTTTTTAATATAGTTGAGTGTTATCAGGGATGAAAAGAACTGATTATTTTTTTGTGCTTAAGTGAAGGTTTTTATTTAAATCAAGCTGAAAATGTATTGTCAACATTCAAATATGGAGCAAAGAGTATTGTTTTGCATGACAAAAGAGAAAAAGGTTACTGCATACATTTACATAATGTTTAGTTAAAGGCCAAACTAAAGTGTTATTTTGTTTACTTGCAATGTTCAAATCTAGAAAAATATCAATTTAATCAGTTTTAGTTGTATTTCATTAGTTGAAGTAGGTTTATCTCTTCACCTAATGAAGAGATAAACCTAGTTTATCTCTTATTGATTATTTTCCAACAATCAATATTGTTGGAAAATACTGATTTTCCAACAATATTTGCAGGAGGGTAGCTGGAAAATTTCCTGCATTTTATTAGTTTGATAATTTGCACTTGGTGGAAAAAAGACAGATTTTTTTCTCAAGTTGGTATGAAATATTCTTCCTGTAAAGTTAGAACGCAGTGAAAAACGTAAAAACACGGTTCTTACACAATGTTCATTTTTTCATTCCTTATCTTTCCAAACCTGAAGGTATAATTTTTCTGGACATTTCAGTCAAAATATTTACCTTCAACAACTATCTGCAGATTACACAAACAACCTGCAGATGAGACTGCAGAGTGTAAAGTATTGGGTCATTTTTGGCATCCAGAATAACTCAAATTTAATTTCTATTTTAAAATCTGTGGCTCTGCATGTCAAACTAGGTTTAACAAATCCAGATTCTTCAATTATCTGATTTGTCGGTGTGAGTGCATTGAGTCAAGTCAAAAACCAAAAGACTGATGGGTGAAAATTTTAAAATTAAGCTAATATGAAAGCTAATGTAATTTTAATGTAAATCTATGTAGAAATGTCTGTAATTATTAAGCATTATTAGAGATACATATCCTTGAATCAGCAAGAAAGTCTAGAAAATCAAACATTTAATGCTCATTTTTCATCCAAAGCTTGAAAATGGTTCAATGAAATTAACATTTGGTGCATTTCTAATGCAAGTTATGCACTGAGGTCCCTGTTAGGTGTTTGAAATATATTTAGCAGGTTTTCTATAGAGTGATGTTCACTTTGTTGATCTCAAACTGCTAAATTAGTCGACTGTATTTCATACATGACGATACAGACAGAAGTGTGACAGTGTTTTTATCTCCCTGTGGATGAACCCATGTGTTCATCCACAGCTTCAAAATGGTAAGAAACACTGAGAGCCAAAGTATCATTAGTATTTCTAGTTGCAGTCTAAACTAGGCTTTGTGTTTCAATTAAGATACACCAACGTCTACAACGGAGTCAATGAAGTTGAATAGACCGTTTCCCAGGAGGCAATTACTGATTGTGTCTTTCACGCCGCTGCCGAGCCGAGTCACAGTTTTAGTAGAACAAGCAATTTAATGGGAATACTGCCATTTTCCAACTAAGCAGGGGAGAAGGATTGATTTATAGACTATCCAGTATAATAGGTAGTGATTTGTCCCTTTCAACTTGTTATTACTGAAATTGATACGTCACAGATTGAAACAACTGACTGTTTCGCAGGAGTCAAGCAGGCCCGTTGTGGAGGACTGAACTGGAAATCCTCTGTTCTGGGTTTTTATGTTTGTGTGAATCTCTAATTAAAACCTTTTGCTTGGAGCACCGAACCCAGCTGTGAACATGAATGGATGCGTTCAGCAATAACTCAACCCCACATTGATTGATCACAGAAAGGAATCAGTTTGGGAGGGAGGAACGTGGTGAGCTTATGCTGTTGTGTGGTTTGACCAAAAACAAACTATTTTATTTATGGCAACAAAAATGTTGAAATAATAATTGCTGCTGATAACACTAGATTTAAAAGTTTAGCGATGCTTGTTTAAAAAATGTCCGACACGTTAGAGATGGAAGATTCTGGACTCTTTGAATGATGATCAGGAAGGCAAACAACAGAATCAAAATCAGAGCTGGGACTCAACATGAGCCACATCCCTTCCACTGATCCACTCACTCACAACCTGCTCCTTACTTAGCATTGAGCTAAATATCTAGCTCTGCTAAAACATTTAGCTCTATGCTAAGTATTTAGCTTGGTAACTAAACATTTATTTTGGAGCTAAATATTAAGCTTGCTAACTTATTGTTCAGCTTGCTAACTAAATATGTAGCTTGGAGCTAATTGTTTGACTCTAATCTATATATTTAACTCCAAATAAAATATTTATTTGAAAGCTAAATATTTGACTTGCTAACTAAATATTTTTTGTGAGCTAAATATGTAGCTTTCTAGCTAATTATATAGCTTGCAGCTTCATTTTTGATTGTGTAACTTTACTAACAATCCAAATAATTCAATGTCCATTAAACTGAAGTTCTTCTATATGATGATATTTTATTTGTTTAAAACGTTGTACGCAAAAGACAAAATTAATGTCTCCATTTCAAGAGACTTGTTCTGTCTGTGGAAATGGATCTGGATCTGCTGTGTTCATGCAACGTCATCAGGCTGTTATGCACAGATACACTCTTGTGCTCTAAATTTGTAGACAGATGTTGATCAGGTGCAAATTCTGATCTTAAACCTCAAAAAAGCTCAAAAAAGCTGGTAACTCAGGGATTAGCCATGAAGACTTAAACTGACCTCGGATTATGTCTGCAAAAGGCAAATCTACTCCAGTCAACGACCTCTAACACGTTGAAATGCAGCCGTAATGAGACATTAGTCCATCAGCATATTGGTATTTTTACTTATCTAAAAATACACACCTTAATAATATGCAAAGAAGAGAAACATTACTATAAATGTGATTAAGTGAGCATGAAAAATAAAAGAGAAACTAACACATAACTATCAGAAGGCAGAATGCAAAGTTGAGCAATAAAATGGTGAAAATACTAATTCAAGACTCATGAATAAAAACATGGAAAAACTATGTAAATCAGAGGTCATTTAGGAAGAAGCCACAGCTTACAGTTCCTACAAAACCTTTCCAGATTACAACCACAAACTTCAATCTTTTTAATCACAGAAAAATTTCAATCATTTTGGCTGAAACTGAACAGTTCCTGAAAAAAGACTGAATATTTAACTCTCCAGATTGAAAAAAGATTGATAGAGATGTGCTCAGTAAAAATACATGGAAATCTTTGATTGTAACATGAATAAACGAAGGGAAATAAAACATCCTGCTAAGAACTGTACAAAGTATCGACTAGATAAAGAAGATCATCCACTGTTCACGTTGGTATTCATGTGTCAGGCCAACGACTCTGATTATATCTGAGCACCAAGGATGGAAGCTGTTGACCTAAATGAAATCAAAAGGAACGTCCTTGCTTTTCAGATCAAACAGCCTTTTAAAGGCATTTATTAAATTAGTCGTTTTCTGCTTCATCTGAATCGTGTGACTCATTCAGTGAATCTCTGAGAAAAACTGCAGCTCTGTTCTCAGAAAGAAGGTGACTTTTCTCTTCTTTGTCCAATCAACTGCAGGAAACTCTGCATTCATTAACAAAATGAGTCATTTTAAAAGTTATTTCATGTTTCTGAGTAAAAACTACTATTGTCACACATGATTCACACATTTAGATCAGTAGATATGATGGAAACATGATGGTTGTGCTTTCTGAGTACCGGCGAATCAATCACAGTGAGTGACCGGGTCATTCAGTAAAGATCTCTGATTGGATATCGCTGTGGGCTGCAGCACCAATCAGTGGAACCAGATCACCATCTGTCCTGCTGTCGTCACTGCACAAGATGATACATCAGCTTGATGTGTTAATAACCTTCAGAGTTACTAAGAGAAGCCAGGAGTTCAGGCTCAGTCTGTTATCTCTCAAATAACATAAATGAGGCATTAAATGCTTCAGGTCTGCTGTCATTTGAAACATTTAAGATTTACACGTCTGATTAAAACAGGAAAGTAGCGCAGCACTAAAACAAGTCCTGGATCTACTTTTAGCTTCATCTGCCCAAAATAAGGGTCAGATGAAAACTGACTTTGTTTCTTTTCTGTTCTTGCATTTCCTTAGACTGTAGCATGATGCAGTGAGTCCTGGGAGCTTTTACTCTACTTCCTGTTGACAGACAGGTCCTGTTTTGATCATGTCTTGATTCTGCAGGTCAGACAGAAGTAAAGTTGAACACAGCTCAAAATTAATTTACTATTCCACAACAAAGCACTTTTTAAAACACACCATGTTGCTTTGGAAAGCTTTTTACTCCAATTATGAAATTATTTGAAAACTGCCTTTTTAATATCTTCTCAGGTTTTCTTTGTCTAATGTTTAAATTTGTCGGATGATCTGAAACATTTCACAAAACAGCAGTGGTGCAGAAAGGAGGAGAAACGAGCTGGAAAAGGTGTTGGAGAGAAGCAGCAAAGGTGGGCATCTCAGGCGGAAGTGGTGGGAGGAAGAGATGAAGAGCATGAAAAGAGGAGTAAAAAGAGAGAAAAAGGGAGGAGCAGACAGCACGAGTCAACGCTGTGGCAGAGCTCCCTGAGGCACAGGGATAGTGGATGCATGTGGATGTGTGTGGGGAGGGAAAAGAAAGAAAAAACTGTGCAACACTGCAGGACTGTTAGTCTGAGTGGGAGAGATGGGGGTTTAGCTTGGGTTTAACATAATACTACTGCCAATAAAAACACACCATTAAACATAAAAGACCCTCATTTCCACTTACATTTATGTGCAGCAAAGATTTGATGCTAATTATAGCCAGGTATAACGCTTCCAGCTTTCTCGTGCCAGTCTGTCCCACAAGAACCAGTAAATCAGACAGGCCTGATTAGATCTGCCATCTTGTCTTTGTCCCATCTGTTTCCCCTCAACCAGGACAATGAAAATCCACCAAAAGGTTAAACACTTATTGTAATACAGAGAGGTTCCTGGATGCTGCAGGAAAACGGCGCAGCAGCACCGCAATGCACAACGCAGCGCAGCCAGCAGGCCGCCAGAAGGACAGAAATACGGCATGAAATTTCTCACACATCAAAAGCATTTAAGCTCAGTTTGTTCCAGAAGTCATCTCTTTCTCTGCAGAATTCCTACTTTGTGTATTTCTAATAAACTGGCTGCAGCAGCTGCAACCGCTGCAGCTTCATAAGAAGGGCAAGTCAATGACAGCCAGTGTGTTTCTCCTGCGGCTCACTGAGCATCAACGCTGCATCACGATTTGTGTCACTCTGAATTCCCGGCTGCTAGTTTTCTTACTTGATCAAATGTTCCTCAGCAACACGCCCCTGGAACCCCTCGTAAAAAACCGAAGCAGTGTTTTGTGAAATGAGCTGTCACAGCGTCCTCTCTGGGATCGTCTGAAATGTTAACATTCTGCAGCTCATTCTGCAGAGACTCCTCTGCTACGTGCGCTGGGTGTCACATGCAAACAGCGCACGATCCCAGCCCAGTGCTTCAGGTTAAAGACTGTTTAGACTGCATGCTGATGGAGCGCAGCGGGGCGGGCAGAGAGGAGGGAGCAGTCGGAAATCAGGGGATGCAGAGAAGTTGGAGCAAAAAAAAAAAAAAAAAAGCCTCTTCGGCAGTGAGTCAGACATGTTGCATAACAAGCGAAGGAGAGAATGGAGGCCGCTCGTGACTCCTAACTGAAGCCTTCACCCATAAATACTCAAGTATTTTCACAATTTAAACATTTATAATTTTTCTTGCTTCCTCTGGGTGAAATGTTCAGTTTTTATTGAATTATTTTACTGACTGCAGCAGTGCGCCTCCCCTGTAGCGTGCTGTAGGAGCTGACATTAATGCTAAACATCATGGTGAGACCAGCTGCATTTTAAAGCTCCCTGCAGTACAAAATGTACAAATGTGGACAAAGACTCAAACAAGAGCTCAGAAATCTCTGGGCTGTACTCATGTTGCAATGTTTTTGTTTCTTTTTTTTCTTCCTCTGATTATTATTTTTTGTTTGTTTGGTCTTTTAACCCTTTTATTGATATGAATCACCGTCATTTTACTAGTTTAGTTCAGTTGGTAAGAGTCCTACTTTTCTGTTTCTTTGTGAAACAATTAGAGCTCATGCAAAAAGTGCTCTATCAATAATGTCTAATTAACTAAAAAAAAATAAAGTATATCATTGTTTGTGCTCTCCTCCGTCTGTACAGACAACATCCTACAAGTCCATCCCACTCCTGTCATTACCTGTTGCAGCTGTGGCCCTCTAGGAGGCGCTACAAGGCCCTCAAACCTAACTAATTAACTAAGGCACTTTTTTTGACAGTGCCTTGTTATTTATTATTTATGACTCAAACGTGGTGGTAAGTTGTTGTAATTCTGTTTGCATTGTAGCTGCTGTTCATATTGCATCTGGTTTTAATTAACAGAGTTTCACCGTTCAACTGCAAACAATAATTCATCCCATTAAAACTGGCTTTTTCTCAGGCCACTGCTGTAGTGCTGCTCCCTGCAGTGCAGGAGCACACACCTCCATATTGCACCTGAATTTCTCATCTATCCTCCAGCTTTGGGATAATTGTGACGCAGCTGTCGTGAAGTTTTGAGACACATAATTTTGGGTTTTCATATAGTATCGCGTAGATACTGTAAGCCATATTCATAGAAATGAAAAGAAATAAAGGCTTGAAATATTCACTCTATGTTTAATAAATCTATATGAGTGTCGCTTTCTTTTACATTCTGACACAAAATAAAAAATTATCGAATTTCTTCATAATATTCACAGTTTTTTATGTGTAACAACATAAGCAACCTAAAGTGGAAAGTAATAAATCAAGAAACTTTGAAGATAATTTTACTATCTGAGAATAGAAAACAAATTAAAAATTGAAATCAAATGCCAATAGTAATGTTTGTAAGTAATGTATTTTGGATGGAAGTCGATGGTAAAGATTGTTTAACTTAAAAAAGGTTCAAAAATAAGATGTTTAAGTCAAAGTTATTAAATTATCTGCTGTAAATAATTGTGTTTTCTAAACACATGTATGCAATTATTAATATATTAGTCCTTGATATACATCTGGTTCCTGCTGTGTGTCCACCCTGTGCAGCTAACGGCAGACAATCATGTGGTTCTGGACGCTGATTAAACATAAACCCGCAGGGTAGGAAAAACAATCCCGGAGTCTTCAGCTTCCACTCAGTGCAAACAGAGAGCCAGCCGCGCTGCACACAGTGTTAGAAAGACAAACAGCACACACAAAGGAAGCACAAAGCCAGCGCCCCCTTTCACATCCACAGACACAAACAAACACTCAGAAACACAGGTGAAGCGACTGATAACACCGTGAGCCTGAGAGTTCAGTCAGGCTGTCGGGCTCTTGCACGGCCAATTGGGTCCTAAATAGCTGCAGCCTCACAAAATGAAAACTGCAGCGACTGCAAGGATTTTAAATAACAAGGGGAGACAAGTGAAGTGGAAGCAGCTAATGCCAAAGGTACTAAAATTAAAATAAAGAGTCATTAAAAAGCACAAAGTGATTTCAAACTAGAAGCAAAATATGGCAGGTTTTTTTAACATAAAATCAGTTTCATCTGACTTTCTGTAACTACATTCTAGATATCTAAAAAAACACATTTTGACCAGACACAAGTAATGCTACTTGCTAACGGTAATTTAAGATATCTGCATTTACATTCTGACCAGTGAGAATAATAATTCATTATGCTGAATTAAATTACACTATTAACATTTTGACGAGTCAAAATTCCTTTCAAAATACCTGAAATGACGTCACCAGATTTGTCATTTGACGGGTCAAACATCCGTAATTACAATTTAAGATATCTCGAATATAATTATGACTAGTCAGAATTATGCTTCTACATATCTCCAATTTAAATGTGCCTATTCATAATTTGCTTTCAAGATATGTTTGAACAAGTCAAATCTATTTTGCTACTATCTGAAAATACATTAAGGATATGTTGAATTATGGTGTCGTTCAATATATCTTTAATTAGAATTATGACAAGTCATAAGTGAATTGAAGCTATCTGAAATAAGTGTTTCAGATAGTCAGTAATTTATGGAAACCTCAATACAACTCAAAGATAAACAATAAGCAATAAATTAATTAATTGAATGAGAAATTAAAATGAGCTCAATAATTTCCATTTGCATGAATCATAATTTTTCTCTTTTCTCTCTTTCTTTTCACCAAAAACTGAATTATCCCTTTTTTGGAGGACAGTTTTGTTCACAGAGGCTTGTTGTTTATGATATTTTGTTTATTTGTTTTGCATATTTAAAATGTCTTCCAGTTCCAGTGTTAAATGTTCATTAGAATTTAAAGTTTATTGATCTTTCAGGACGTGTTCTTGCATTATTATGCTATTAGCATTATATTACTTGAAAAACGTTTATTCTCAATAACAATTGGGCCAAATTATGATCCAGAAAAATTAGTCATTGTGCAGGCCTACTCGTCAGGATGTAATAAGAGATACCTCAAACAGGTACTTGGTCTAGTCAAAACATAACTAGAAATACCTTAATTTGCTAACATGTCTATTCATAAACCGATTTCAGATATCTATGTAGTGAAATCGATTTTATGTTAAAATGGCCTGCCATACCCAAAACTCGGTTGACTTACCCAGCATGCCTTTGTTCGGCTCTGACAGGCACATGTCCTTCTCCGCACTGGGAAGCACGAAGCCGACCACAAAGATCTCCACGCCGTCGGCCATCAGCGCCAGTCCCAGAACAAAGTAGAGAGTCCACTGGAACTTTCCGTGGCCGCACTCCTGCAGGATGGTCTCGTACTGCTGGGCCAGCTCCTCCCGGTCCTTCCGCACCTCGCCCTCAAACGCCGACAGGTCTCTGAACTGCTGCGCCTCGGCGACTGCCATGCCATCCATGCCGCCGGTTTTCCCAGAGTCACCTCGAGGAATGCCCTGGTACTCGCCCTCATAAATCTCATCGTCCTCGTCGTGACCTTCGGTGGAGTCGCTGTGGCCTTCATCGTCGTTGGCTCGGCTGTCGTTCCGGTAATATCCGCCATCATTGCTCGGCACGCCCGTGTAATCGTCGTCGTCGTCTTCCTCTTCGAAGCGCTTGTAGGAGCGCTTGACATACTCATCGGCCATCTTGTCCACGCCGCGTCCGACCTTTTTGCCAACCTGCTTCTTGGCAACTTTGGCAATGTCTTTGGCGCCGCGGATGAAGTCTGAGCGGCCGTCTCGGTAGCGCCCGTCGTCGTCCATCTTGGATGCTTGGAGGTGGCGGAGAGATGCTGCAGAGGACGGGGGAGATCAGCACATGAGTGTCTGCTGTGGATTTCTGTGGACTGATCCAGGCAGGACCGTGGACAGCTCCCTGCTCTGCTGCTGGTCACCACTCAGACACCAAACCCTGCAGGGAAGCAAAGGAAACGGGGATGTCAGCAGCAGTTAGTGGACTGTAAGTAGTCTAGGAGAAAGACTAAAGCTTCAGGTTCAATTAACTGTGTGGAGAGGAAGCTTCCAGAGCATCCATCCATCCATCACCCGATCCTCAAACAAATCCAAACTAAAATTACCCGGCAGCATGACCAGACATAAGTCCAGTCCAAAGTCTACCTGGTTGTGTCTCCTGGAAGTTCTCCAGGAAACCCTCTTTCTAACATTTTAAGGTGAATTAAGCCATGAAGAGCATCCATGTCGTCTAGTCTATCCAACAGTAGTGGACATTATGAACACTACTACATCATAAACATTAGCTTTGCTAACGCTACAGCGCTATACCAACTTTTTAATTAGCAGAAGCTTCATAGCTGAATATTGCTGACTCAAGCAACTCATTTGTAGCTTAGTCGCTCAAGAAGGTTTCTTTAAAAAAGACATAACGTGAGGAGAGGAAACTGAACTGTTGCATTTACACACTTCAAAACAAGAGCATGGATATAAAAATCTAATTAGAAGAATTCCTAACAGTCAAAAGCCAAAAGTTCAACACAAAACAGCCGAGTAAAGTAGCGTTTCAGATTTATCTGGAAAAAATAATCTAGACGAAGCTAAGTGCGCCAAATGTTTTCAAAGTTAGCAAAAATGCTACAGAGCTAAACGAAGTACTTGCTCCGCTACTAGCATGTTAGCTGATTAGTGAAAGTGTGTCCAGTGCTGTCCAAAGGTTCTGGAAAGATAACCAACATCTTGAATACAGGTCTAGAGCCCAGCTTGATGAGCTCAACCCTGTTTGAGGGGGCGACTGGGACTAAACTCTGTAAACCACTTCCTGTCCAGGCTTGCAAATAAAAATCAGCAGCTTCACCTAAAACCAGAACTGCATTACTAGATGGGTGTGGGTGGACATCAGCTTGGTGCACCCGTCTTATTTTACTTCACAAGTAAACTATAAAGGAGGAGAAGTTATTTGTTCATCAGAAATCACTCAAATGTGCTAAATATTTTAGTGACGAACAATGATTTCTTACAATGACATTATTATCAATATAACGTTGAAGCCTTTCCCAAGCAAGAGTTAGAGATGGAGAGCATTTGACAACACCCATTAAATAAACTGTTAAAAATTATATTACCTAAATCTGATCTGCAATACATCTTAGAGTTAAAGCAAAGCAAAAGTTTATTGTGAAACTGAGTCATTTTCTAAATGCTTCTGACATCTCTAATGAAGTGTGAGTTGGTAATTTAATCGCAGTTAGGCCGGGGGACAGACTAAAAGCTGTTGCAGGCAGTTGATGAAAGATTTAATTAAGTAATTTCATTTTCTTCTACTGAGCAAAGATGATACTGTGGGGATGGGAAGCACGATCTCAGGCCACAGCTAAACAGATGCAGTAAAGTGCAGAGGAGACAGAAAGGAAAACACAATGAATGCTGTTTTAGAGAGTCGAGAATTTCCTCTGTTCCAGTTGATAATGTGTCCATTAAGCCTCTCAAAACCAAGGAAAAGATCAGAACTGCATTCAGATGCATCATACAACAAACTATGGGAGCATAAAACTGTGTATAGTAGCAATCAGTAATATGATACAACCCAGTAAGTTTTGGACTGTACCAGAAGACAACATGGTACAACTTAGTATGCAATAAAGATTAGATGGTGTGAGTTTAAATGGTATGATAGCCTGCAATGAGAATGTTTATGTGAGGAACTAAGTGTGAGATGCAACGTTTTGTAGGGCAACTTTATAAAGTGACACTAAAACAGCCAGCTGTAACTAGACTCTGGGGTTATGATGCAGGTATGATGGCAGAGAGGTAAAGCATGGTCAGATGCAACAAAACGATTAGGTATGACAGGATACACCCTACTTCTCTTCTTACCTGAAACAATATATTTAGTTCATCAACAACCACCACATTTTGCAAAAGACAAAACTAACTTTTTAAATCAGTTACCATGAATCCTGCACTAATGGAGGCAGTAAATGTATCTATAACCTTCAGAAACTGGAAAAGATTATTCACGTGGAGCCCAGAGCTGGTGGTGGGCTTTGGGTTTAAAGTCACTGACTGGGCGAAAATATAAAGAAAAACCTTTATGCACCGAATCGAAAGCTATGGCTTTAATCTGCAGCATTTTGCTCTGATGTCAGAAAGAAGCTCTGGAGATTCCCATCTGCTTCTAAAGAAGTCATAACCAGACGACAGAACCTTCAGCCCATTCACCGCGTCTGAATCTCTGCGTCTCATTTTATCCTTCAGCATTAAAACAGCTACATTTACTGCATGTCTTTTATCTCCTAGAATAGGTTTCTCCCTCTTTATCAGGTGTTGGTGCCTCTGATGGAAGCAGGATATTTTACTTCAGGGACATAAACGATCCATTTAGCGGCAGGCAGCTTTTGGCAGGGAAACGGCCGGGCACCAGAGAAGACGGATGGAGAGAGAAGAAACTAATAAAAGAGCTAAAACACAACACCATTAACATCCGATGGCTTACACCACCAAACACATCCACTCTATAAAATACACTCAGCTCAATTTGTTTAAGGCATACGAGCAAAATGATGCAAACACAGACATTTTGTTGGTGTTTTCTCCTTTATCATATTAATATTTATAACAGCCTAGCTGTGTGTTTGGTTCACCTCAGATTGACCTCGTTGTGAATACAGTGGAGTCCCGTTATCCTCAGGGGTCAGAGGCAACAGAATGCTTATTTAAAGTCACTTTTTTAGCTTTATCATTATTATTTGTTATTTAGCAGCAACAACATAAAGAATTTTGCAGCAGAGGATATCTAAAAAACAGTTCTGTAGCTTTTTTCATTTTTTATCTTTGAAATCTCTTCAAGTTTTCAATGTGAGGAGATTTTAGATTTTGTTCCATCTCAAAAGACTGTGTGTGTTTTTTATCTTTACTGTGCTTCATCAACTTTAAGTGAACATATTGTTTTGCTCTCCCTCTGTCTCTTCCATCTGCTCAGTTTCCCCGTCGTATTCCAGTGTGTTTTGGTTATTTACGTACCTTATAATCTTTCATCAGTAATGTTTG